>NW_014577996.1:62055-69661 GCF_000485595.1 Priapulus caudatus | reverse complement strand
TTTTGTTGCTTCGAGGAAGTTGAGTGAATGGAGCGCGCTGATTGGCTGTGGTCCGGAACTCAAGTGGGGAAAAAAATTTCACTGACCGGTCGCCAGTACCGTCATTAAGGTACTGTCATTAAGGTACCCCTTAATGGCTGGTCGACAATCTTAGCCGCGTTCTTGGGGAAAGTGAATGCGTCCGTACCATTTTAGACTGCTTATTGTCAATGTTAATTTATATGTCCCGCTCTTAAGTATGCAGGTATGTCTGGTGGGGCCATCGCCGGCCGTCCCTGAACGATTGTATGATCTCTCTCTCTCTCTCTCTTAGCGTTCCCACGGTACTACATATACGAGTCGAATCACAACCTCGTAGCTCCGGTCTGTTCGATGATCCCACTCAACGTGACTTTCTATCGATTTCTATTCGTAATTTACTCCCAGTAGGGATGAGACAAACATCTGTTGGGAGTATATCATTGCAGATATCATTGATGATATGATTGGAGATATCATTGCAGATATCATTGAATTTGAAGACAACATTGGAGATATCATTGAAGATATCATGTAAGACAACATTGGATATATCATTGAAGAGTGAATCTATCATTGTCATCACGTGATACGTATGACTATGAAACCATCAAGTGGTTTTCTTGAACGCCAAAGTGATGACGAAAGTCAAGTCAGAGGGACGGGGAATGAGATATAGAAGATATAGGAGGAGGTATGGTGCGGTGGTTATTAGGCACACCTGCACGGCCGTCGTAACACACGCACAGCGGAAACGTAAATGTGTTATGACAGGGTTAATGATGAGGGGCACGCACATAAGACGCTTATCCGTCAGTCATGCAGAGCCTGGCTCATTAGCGGGATTAATTAGGTTAAGCATTTCTTCCAACTTCTCGCGCGATCGCCTGACGTCACGGCGTCGGTTGCGGCCGCGTGGGGAGCCACGTACAGTGTGGACGTCAGGGACATTTGAGCGTGGTGATCACTGATCTCTATTACACTAACTATACGTTAGTATAATAGAGATCAGTGGTGGTGATGGACAGGACACACTAGCATACATTTTTATTGCACGCTCCCGCCACCTCGTGGGCGTATTGTGCAACTTTAATTCATAATCATCCTTAGGGAGTCCCGAGTATTAGTCTAGGAGGCAAATTAACCACCACGTGCACAACGCTACTAGAATGCAGGGGAGCACAGGGAACACAGGAGCAGAACACAGAACACTGGAACACAGCAGAACACAGCAGAACACAGGAACACATGGAGCAGGGGAACACAGGGGAGCAGATTAATACTGTTGATAATCAGATCTGATTAGACATCTGTACACGCGCGCATGTTTTAATCAACTAATATCGGGCTATATCATGACGTTAGATGTTGAAAGTTACACAGAACTTCATCCACCATTCAGAAAAGTTACAGGTCTTCTGATTACGTCTGAATTTAGATCAAGAAACGAGAATACAAAACATTCTTATCAGCAAGAGGTACTCATGATCTTATTTTATTACAAAAAAAATCAATTTAAACATTTTACCGTATTTTCGTGTTCCTTAAAATCGACGTATATACAACAGATATATCCTAGATACTCTACAATCAGCAGTTTTCTGTGATCGGTGGTTCACGCAACATTGTTATACTTGTGCATACATAAACCGCATGGTGCTCTCTCTCGCACCTTGCTCTTCGGAATACGAAACAAAGCCTTTATACGTGCGTGAAACCCGACTTGTGTCGTGATTTGCCGATTTACGATTCAGGGGTCTATTTTCAGTAACATCGCGGAATAGTTATCACATCATGAATATAAAAATCCGTCACAACCCGTCGAAAGTTTCTCGACACTTTTTATAACTTCGACAGATTTTTATATTCATGATGTGTCAACTATTCGCGATGCTACTGGAAATAGTCCCCTAAATCGTTATCAGAGACCCCCCTCCCCCCCATTTCAACGTACAAATATTACGACATTTTAGACTCATGACAGTCATGACTGTTTACCATTACGTTCCTAAAACAACGGAACACGTGTACAGTTCCCGGGGAGAAGGGGGCGCTACGTGTCGGATGCTCGCTTGTCGAGCAGTGTGAGTATCCGCTCGAGGTTCCTGTCTATGTCGTCGAATCGCTGCTCGAACCTCGCCACCAGACGGCGCTCCAGTGCTCCCAGCATGCTCTCCGTCGTCCGCGCCGCGTCGCAGCGCTTGCATGCCACAGCGCCCTCTATGTCACCGCGTCCCGCCGCGTCGTCCGCGCCACCGTCGCCGACAGAGGGCGCCTCTGCGGGGCGACCGCTGACGTGCTGCGACAGTTCCGCCCGCTCGCCGGCTACCACTCCCGTAGGTGCTGCCACCTGGCGAGTGCCGTCGGCGCTTTCGGTCAATGACGATGCGTCTGTTAGCGGCGACGGTTGATGTTGCCGCGTTCCGAGCATGGAGAGAAGAGCCATCATGGACGCCATGGACGCGGGGGGGCCCTGCGACGCGGGGGGCCCCTCTGACACGGCCGGACTAGATGTCGTCGCCTGCGAAAGGTTGTAGATGTTTACGTTGATGTTTTACCGCGATCTACCCGTTATATTCAACATAGTGGAAGCAGAATGAGAACAATAACTTTGCCTTGCCGAGGGATGTGTATGACTATATGTATACACACTTATTTTAACAACGATATCTTTAAAATACATTTGTCACCCCGTTGAGATATGTGGGGCTGAACATTCTAATGTATGCAAATGATTAATTATGTAATCTAAGTAATTTAGCTTTGGCTGCACATTACCTGATTCGTGAGCACAAGCTGACAATTTTTTCCTAATTCATGATAAACTGTTGAGTTTTAGGTACTCACTGATATGCGACACACTACACCCTACAGCACGAACTGTGCAACAGAGACCAGCAGTATTCAGCACTGAATACACGACTACAATATACGAATACACAGACGTTTAACCGCACTCCAATTGGACATGTTAGCTATATCTGCCATTCTAATATTTGAAAACTGAGTTGAAAATGAATATAACGACACGAAATTCTCTGTAATAACGTGAACACGCCTCCACGAAAAACAGCCGCACCTTTCCCCGAGAATCTATTTCGCGGTGCGTCTCAGGTGACCGAGAAATCGATGCACCCCCGCACGCGACGCGACGTGAAACTGACATCCCCCTGCGCCCACGCAACGACAAGTGGCTTCACGCCAAACAAAGTCTGTCTCAACCAAAACTGAAACTGCAAAAAACTACAAAGTCTGCCACAAAAAAATATTTAAAAAAATTTTTAATTAAATTAAAAACACGGAAACCAGCGCGACGTGGCAGCAGCCGAGGAGACGCCTCGTTCCGTGAGCACGTCAGAAAAACCGAGAAGGAGAACAAAAACTCGACACACTCTTTCGCCGCGCTCGCTCACCCGCTGATGAGCACTGATGCTCGTCATCATGTTCCGCGCGTCGTCCGAGATCCGCACGCCCCGCAGCATCCGCTCAACCTTCTCGAAGTCGACGCCGGCGCGGGTTGCCGCGGCGACCGCAGCGGGGCGAGGCGCCTCCGATCGCAGCACAACGTGAAGCGCGTTCAGCGTCAGCTGTCTGGCTCGGAACAACGACACAAACTGCGAAGAAACGCAGGTTTATAGAGTCAGCGCACTAGGGGTAAACATCTGCAGAGTAGGGGAATGTGTGTGTGGAGGGGGGGGGGGGCAGCGTGAGAAACTAGCGGTCGCCCAGTCGCCAGTGGCGATTAGAAAATTGACCGGGCGACTGCTTGCTCGTGTCAGCTGGTCCGGCGGGGCGACTAGATAATCGCCGCACACGCAACGCATCAACGCATGATTCGCCACACGTACAAAAACTCGCGACAGTCTAAGAAATCGATTGCTACATCGCCGGCAGCCCAGAGTTTTTATGACCACATAACAATAAGTTTTTATATCGCAGGGGTTATCGTGGGGAGTGAGGGCACGACCAGTGACACCTGACATGCACGTAATCAAAGCTGTAAAACTGAATTCGTCACTTTTCTTAACGTAGAAAGTGGACTATTTTTATTCAGTTAGATATCTAGAAGCAATATTCTAGAAGTATATTCTAGATTCTAGGCACTTAATTGTAACTTTGCGGATGTGCGGCAGCATTGATCTATGCATGGGGGTACCGTGGACTGGGGAGGAGGAAAACGAAAGTAAAACCTTGCCCAGAAGCTCCCGGCATTCCTAGAGATTCCAGTACAAGTTTTTTTAACATACTCAAAGTAACTAAAAACACGCTCTGAAGTTCTGAACTTGCTCAGTCGATGTAAAAAGAAAGTTGAAAGATGAAGGAAATGAAGTAAAAAAAAGAAACTTAAAAAAAAATAACCATACCGTCATTATCATGATTATAATTCTTGATTTCCTGTCTTTGTCATGTTACCTGACTATGTGTACTGTGTAGTGCATATCTGTCTGTGTGAATGAAATTGAATAAGAATGTGATTGGTTTCTTAGTCGAGTGAAATGAGATAAAAAAAATGTGATCGAATGTAATTTGTTGACGATTTCTTAACATGATAAGTTAATCATGATAGTCTGATGTCCTCCACACATTTACTCCACAACTTCCCCTTGTACTTTCCATCACATGTCCCCCATCTTTCCCCCACACACCTTCCCCTCTGCACATATCCCCCTCCACACACACCTTCCCCTCTGCACATATCCCTCCCCCTCTTCAACATTATCCCCTCACCACAAACCTTTCCCTTCTTGCACATAACCCCCTTCCCCTCTCACACAACCTTCCCTACTCTGAGAGTTTACCTAGCTGCGTGACTCTATAACCTGGTTTTTCGCAGTTTAGTAGTCGTTGTTCCGAGCCAGACAGCTGTGACGATGAACGCGCTTTCAGTATCGTGCTGGCGATCGGAGGCGCCTCGCCCGCCGCGCGCGGTCGCGCGGCAAACCCGCGCGGCGTCGACTTGAAGGAAGGATGAGCGGATGCTGCGCGGGCCTAATTATGCGGATTCGGACGCACGCGGGAAGATGATACAAGCATTAGTGCTCATCAGCGGGTAAGCGAGCGCGGCGAAAGTGTGTGTCGAGGTTTTTGTTCTCTTTCTCGGTTTTTTCTGACTGTGCTCACGGAATGAGGCGTCGTCTCGGCTGCTGCCCGTCGCGCTGGTTTTTAATTAAAAAAAAAAAATTTAATTTTTTTTTTGTGGCAGACTGTAGTTTTTTGCAGGTTTCAGTTTGGTTGAGACAGAATTGTTTCGGCGTGGCACTTGTCGTTTCGTGGGGCGCAGGGGGATGTCAGTTTGAGTGCGCTCTGCAGTGCGGAGGGTGCATCGATTTCTCCGGGTCAACCTGAGACGCACGCGAATAGTGTCTTTGCGGAAGAGTGCGGGCTGTTTTTTCGTGGAGGCGTTCGTCGTTATTCGAAATTTCGCTGTCTGTTATATTCTTTTAACTCAGGTTTTCAATATTAGATGGGACAGATATAGCTAAATGCTTCGATTGGAGTGCGGTTAAAACGTCTGGGTGTATTCGTTAATATTGTAGTTGTGTATTCAGTGCTGAAATACTGCTGTCTGCACATGTTGCACAGTTCGTGCATGTAGTATGTGTGTGTCGCATATCAGTGGCCTACCTAATAACAAGCTTTATCATTGTAATTTAGGAAAAAATTGTCAGTTGTGCTCTCGCGAATCAGGTTTATTTGATGCCAAGATAAATTACTTAGCATTACATAAGTTAATCATTTGCATACAATTGAATAGTTCAGGCCCAGATATCTCAACGGGGTGAACAAAGTAATTTTAAAGATATCGTTGTTAAATTAAGTGTGATATTACATATAGTCATACACTCCCTCGACCAGGCAAAGTTTTTGCTTCTCTTCTTGCTTCCACTATGTTGAATTTAATGGTAGATCGCGTTTTAAAACTCGTCACCGTAACATCGATACACCTTTCGCAGGCGACGACATCTAGTTCCGGCCGATCGTGTCAGAGGGGCCCCCCGCGTCGCAGGCGCCCCCCGTCCATGGACGTCCATGATGGGCTCTTATCTCCAATGCTCGGACGCAGGCAACAATCGCCAGTCGCCGCTAACAGACCGCGGATCGGTCAATTGACCGAAGCGCAACGGCACTCGCACGGTGCATTCCTCGGAGCGGTAGCCGGCGAGCGGGCGGAACGGTTGCAGCACGTAGCGGTCGCCCGACAGAGGGCCTCTGTCAGCGCGACAAGTGGCACTCACAAACAAATACAAAAATCCAAGCGACGAGCGGGCGGGCGCAGCAAAAATAACACAACGGATGACATAGAGGGCGCTGTGGCCATGCGAGGCTGATGACGCGGCAAAGGGACAACGTAGAGAGAATGCTGGGCACTGGAGCGCCGTCCTGTGGGCAGCGTCTCGAGGCGAGCGGAGTTATGACGAGCAATGGCAGGAACTCGAACGCGATACTCACATGCTCGACAGCGAGATCCGCAGTAGCAGCCCCTTTCCCGGACTGTACACGTGTCTCTTGTTTTAGCGAACGTAATGGTAAACAGTTGACTGTAATGAGTCAAAATGTCGTAATAGTATTGTCACGTTGAAATGGGGGGGGGGGGTCTCTGATCAACGATGTTAAGGGACTATTTCAGTAGCATCCGCGATAGGTTGAACTTCATGAATATAAAAATCGCTTCGAAAGTTAGTAATAAAGTGTCGAGAAACTTTGACGGTTGTGAGGATTTTTTTCTATATTCGATGATGTGATAACTATCCGCCAGTGCATTTGGAATAGATCTAGACAGATCCTGAATGTAAATCGGCAAATCACGACAAAGGTCGGTTATCACGCACGTATAAAGGCTTTAGTTTGATATATTCGAAGGCAAGGTGCGAAGAGGAACTGGGTTATGTCATGCAAAGTATTAACAATGGTTGCTGCTGAACAACGATGACAGAAACTGCTTATTGATAGAGTATCTAGGATATATCTGTTGTAGTTATACGTCGATTTTACGGAACACGGGGGGAACTAGGTAAAATGTTTAATATTGATTTTTATTTGTAATAATAAGTCATAAGTACCTCTTGCTAGTTAAGAATGTTGTTAGTTTTCGTTTTTGTATTAAAAATTCTCAGGCGTCATCAGAAGACCTGTAAATTTTCCTGATCGTGATGAGGTTCTTGCTGTAATTTCAACATCTAACGTACATGATAATTAGCCCGATATTAGTTGATTAAACATGCTCGCGTGTACAGTATGTCTAATCAGATGTGGAATTTATCAGTATTAATTGCTCCCCTGCAATTCTTAGCTGCGTTGTGAACGTGGGACGTCGGGGCTAATTTGCCTCCCTAGCATACTCGGGATCCCTACAGATGATTCTGAATTAAAGTTGCACAACTACGCGCAGAGGTGGCGGGGCGTGAAATAAAAACGTATGCTAGTGTGTCACTGTCAATCACCAACCACTGACTCTCTATTATACTATACGTTAGTTGTGTAATCGAGACAGTGATAACCACGCCAAATGTCCTTGCGTACCTGTCGTGGCGTCCCACGCGGCGCAACCGAGCCGTGAGTCAGGCAAGATTCGGCCGCGGAGCAAGGG
>NW_014577996.1:51092-62045 GCF_000485595.1 Priapulus caudatus | reverse complement strand
TATGGAGGACATGTGATGGAAAGTACAAGGGGAAGTTGTGGAGTAAATGTGTGGAGGAATGAATAGATTGAATGCCTTGGTAGGAGGAAACGTGTGAAGGGTTTCATTTATAACTGTAAATGTTACAATAAGCAAAAGCAAACAAAAGTTGTGATTAGAACCAACGATGGCCCATACTCTGCAGAATTCTTGTGAGATATTGCCTCAGATAAATTGCCAAAATATTGACATCTGTGAAGGGGAGGGGCCTCAATGGAATACAGATCAATAGCACTACCCCCACCTTGTAACCTTGTAAATATTAGTCTTCAAAGTCCAAGGGACTATATAGAAAATGGAAAGAGACAAATTTGATCAAATAGACAGATCAACACTGCAGATCACAGTAGAAACTAGACAGAGTGCACTCACGGAGAGTGCATACCTCCGCCAGCGACATACGCCATACGCCATACGACTGACGAACACACGAATAACCCACGATATACGCCAGCGTACTGGCATGTACACGCTGGCTTGTTGGCTTGCTGCTCGCTCACATGTACACGCTCGCTGGCTCGCTGCGCTAGCTGGCTGACGTGCTAATATCGATCGCACAAACACCTGAACACACTAACACACAAGAGTGATCACATAAACTCCTCCAACTCTGTTGGGCGGAGGTAAAAACCTCAAATTTGCAAATTAAGTGGAACGAATAAAACGCCATGAGGGTTTGACATCATAATCATGTTAACGTGTAGCAATGCACATGCGGCGTGCGATCAGTACCTTTAGAGTGCATTTCCTCAATGGGGTTTCACTGTGTATCTGTAAGCAATACACAACTTCTTTACTACCTGGACTGACGAGACTGCCACGCACCGTTTCCACGTATTCTGTCTGAAATAAAACAATTATTAAGATGGTAAAACATTGAAATCAGCAATAGGAAAATGATGAAGCGGTAATGATTAACAGCATAAAACCTTCACAGAACAAAAGATGACAATTAAAATATATAAAATGTAATAAGGAATCAATGTAAATTAGGAATCAACACATCTGAAAACTGCAAGTGGCTACCAAAATCGATCGTTTCACGAGTACGAGCGTAACTTGCTGCTACAGCGCCCTCACCACATCATTGTACACCTCCACGTTACGAGCGTCACTGATAATGACAATGTCAGAGATGGCGTGACAACCCTGCTTGGTGTCCTGGCAGGTGAGGGTCAGTTCACATGGCTTCTCATCCCCGTCAACCATGAACACTCCATCTTCATTCACGGTCTCCTCTTCAATCGTATTCGCCCTGCGTCAAGAGGAAAATATTGCATTAAGTCATTTCCAGCAAAAATCATAAAGCATATATATGCAAACCTGTGTAAAACTGAAACAAGTTTTTCTCATTCATATACACACATTGATATATTTATATACCAAAGAATGTATGCGAGAGTTACTCAGTTATATAGATTATAATACACTCCAACACAGTACACCACATGCACTTGGAACAGGAATAAAATAGTTGGAACAGGCTGGTATGAAAATATGGTCATAAATTTCCAACTTACATGCATACATTACATTACCAACTGCTCCGTTAACCACTGCAAATCATCTGCACGTGCATAGATTCATAGCACAGAGTAGCCACAAGTTCCCTTCTCGCTTAACACTACGTTGGCGAGAGGCGTACTACGTCCTACGACGTGTAACAGTCGGATAGCCTGGTCGGTTTAAGCACAGAGTATAGTTTTAATAACATACCGTATCATCACTCAATGTTATTAATCTAATCAAATCCTAATCAGGATAGTGTTTCGAAATTTACGACCATATTTTCATTACTGACTCTGTTCTGTGTCTGGTTCTGCAAAGTGTCTGTCTGTGCAGTACACGCCTTATGCCAAGTATATTATAACTAACGAGTAACGTAACGCCAACGGTAACAAGTTACCCGGGTATCTCTTGAAACCAGACTCAAGTCAAGAGTTACCAATGCAATAGGCAATACAAGTACCATTGCTCTGCATCGAAGCCATAACTGACAACACTGGTGATTTCTCCAACTTCACATGAGCGAAGACTACAAGCCCACGTTGCATTAAATGTACAGTATTGCATGTTGTTGTGTCCATATTACTTTTTAAGGAGTCAATTAAAAATGTCTTTCATATTAATTTAACACACAATCATGTTGTCAGTCATGTTGCGCACCCTGGTGTGAACTTTGCGCACCATTATCTAATTGTTTTTTAGAGCAAGGTTTGTACAAAATTCTACAAACATTTCTACTTAGATTTTTCCCCAAAGTAGAAAGCTCATATATATATAGGCCTACATGAGCTTTCTACTTCTATTTGGGGGAAAATCTAGGTAGAAATGTTTGTAGAAATTTCTATACGCAATGCCGATGGTAGATGGCAGCACTAATAGCAACTAAACAAAACAACTACGAAGACGTAAAAAACTAAAAAGCGCAAAAGCGCAGTGTAAACAGCGAAATAACGTTCAAATTGAACCTAACTCTAAATGAACACAATTACGAGTGGTATGTAAAGTTCTAAAATATCATTATTTAATGGCATTTTATATATTACGTCCTACAGACGTACTGCCACTGGCGTAAGCCTGCATTCAAGTAACACTAACACTAACACAGTAACAGTAACAGTTGAACTTGAACTAGGACCCGAACCACCCTCCCCTTGGCGATTATATAATATTATTAATAAGTAGGGTATATATAATATAATACATCACATGGGCTCACATGGATACAACAATGTTGATTACACCGTAGATCGTAAACGTCATCACTATGGCCATTACCATAATGCCAACCTAATTTATTCCTAACGCTAACAGTAACACACACTGTACAGTACCGGATACCAACCTGTACGTAGCCTGTAGGCTGTAAGGCTGTATCAACTATAGTTATTAGCAGTGAAAAAAAATTAATTTATTTCTATTACGGTGTGGCTCTTTTATATGACAACCCCAAAAATTTCAAGGGAGTACTTTTTCTTCTATCCCAGGGCTCTTTTTCCACTTTCCAGAGGCGACTTTTTCCAGCTGTTTCTCAAATGATACACACCAAGCACACGTAGCTCAATACACAACTCGCCAGGCGGCGAGCGCAGCACACACCACACACACGATCACACGCACGCACGCACGCAAACGCACGCAACGCAGACATGCACTGCAACACACCCCACACAACACCAACACACACAAGACAACACACAGCACAACAACAGTCATATATTCAAGACAGTATACATTCAATCAGACTGACAAGACTAACATGATAATCACACATTAACAAGTCACAACCACAAATGAATAGTGAATAACATCACAGAGTTCAGCTAACACAACAAGAAAATAATTACGGGCTATCCCAAATAGTGGAATGTCCGCACTAGTAACGAGCTAGGAGGAATCGATTTGATTTCATTACGGCGAAGTCATCTTGCGGACTGGGGCGTCAAGGCCCGCCGTAAGGGCCCTGGAAAGCTCAAGCGGGTGTTGAAGAAAGCGGGCCGCGAGGCACGTATGGTGAAATGGCTGTGGCACATACGACGCTGCGTACAGTGCTGACTGGCAGGAGGCAGGCATCTGATTGAATTTATGAGGGGGGGGGCACGATTGTTTCAGCGTGGTACAATAATCACTACTACACAATGTAGAGGAGTTGGCCAATTGACTGGGACTAATGGAGAGAAGCCGACAGCAAAACTCTTTATGATGGGAATTGAAACAAAACAAAGCTCAATATCGGGAATGAACACAACGCAGGATGATGCCGCCATGAGAAAAATTAACTTAGTGATTTCATTAGGATTTTCATGGAATTACAGTTCTATAAATTCTACGGGTCGATTTTGGTACCTCACGGGTCTAACGTAAAAGGCACGCACTGGCAGGCACAAACCCGCACACACGCCCCGACACGCATATGACAGGCACGCATCAGCGCGAAGGCACGCACGCAGGCACAAACGCAAGCACAGCCCGCAGGACCACACCGGACACAAACAAGGCACGCGCGAAAACGAGCCCGCACGCACGCACGCCGCAGACACGCACCAGCGGCGGCACAACGCAAGCAAAGGCCATAGCAGGCTCACCAGCAGCATCGCACCACCGCGAGCAGGAGACACGCAAAGCCGCTCACAGGCACACAAGATATAATACGCGCGGGCAGGCGGCAGCGCGCTTGACTTGAATGCAATAACAACACTGCATGCTTAATGATAAACACTGACAGCATCACACCGTACCGTTCTTACCGCACGCCGAATAGGAACCGGACTTGCCGCTTAACGCGGCAGAGGGCGAGCCGAGATCGGCAAGGCGCGGGACCGACATGGACAATCGAATATAAATCACAAGAGGGCGGACTTATTTGTTTTTAGGAGGATACAGCCCCGATATCTACTTATATCGGGGGGCTCTTTAATTGGAAACATTTCAGGCCCCGGAGCGAAATCGCCCAGCCGCCACCCCGCTGTATTTTTTTCCCCTGGTTATTAGTATCACTGTATGCACAGTGATCAGTGTCGCTAGAAGAGGGGATCCGTTGATCAGCATATATGTACCGAGATATAGTACTGAAGGTAGTCAGAGGGAAGATTATGGTCGCATACGCTACTCCAACTAACGACTGGACCCTTAACACCCATAACCAATACCATATATCAAAATCAAGTTCACCTCGGGTAACATATTATACGCCATTATACGACAACGACCCTTTGTGCGTCAGTGTCAGTACGTGGTTCACTGGTTGGCCAAGAAGGCAAGATAATAAAAAATAATAAAAATAATGTGATTCAAAGTAATAGGCATAGCCATAGGTATAGTCGGTATCTATGCTAATCGGATAGTATAAGTATATTATCATGTAATTTAGTTAGTAGCCATTACATAAGTATGTCTATTTAGTATTTGCAAAAAAAAGGGTGATCATGTGATTTGTTATTTGTTTCGTAGCATTAGAGCAAGATGATCAACAAATAGCTCAACACAGCACAGCACCCATCATGTTGGAAACGAATTCTTACCTGACCAGTGCGCCACCTGTTGGCACAGAAGGCTTTCAATCTTCCAACAATTCGACACTCATCGTCTCAACAAGTCTCAATGTGCCGCAGGCAACAGCGTTCTCTTTTCTAGGTGTGTTGATCACGACGTGAATATTTGACGTTTGCTATTTGAAAGTCTAATTGTGTTGTAATCACTGTAAAAATGTAATAACGTTATATAAAAGGCAGTTAATCTGAGGTTTTCTCTGTATGGAAGTTGTAACACTAACGTTCTGTAGGCAATTCGCATTCTAACCTGTTCTCTCTCTATATATACCTGTTTACAACGATACATCAGGAGTTGGAACGCACCAGCCACACAATATGATCCCACCTGAGCAAGCAGAATTGCCATTTATATCTGCACAGCAAGGAATTGGTCTGCAAGGTATGGGTATTATTGTAGATGGTAATACATAACAGAAGATAAGAACAGGATGAAATGCTCGTTTTTGTTGTATATGTCACACTTGTTATGAAAAGCACAGCAATGTGTTGATTGCAAGTGTAGACGAAATAAAAAATGGCAGCAACCATTGCTCCTCGTTGTGTCTTCATGCTTAAGTTTGGGGTTTGTGATTTTGTGATGTATAATAATATTAAATAATAATAAATCTTGGTCTGGGTTTGGATCGTTGTTGGGGTCTGGATTGGGTTCAGGGTCTTGATTGGGATCGGGGTCTGGATTGGGATCGGGGTCTGTATCTGTGTCTGGATTGGGATCGGGGTCTGGATCTGTGTCTGGATTGGGATCGGGGTCTGGATCTGTGTCTGGATTGGGATCGGGGTCTGGATTGGGGTTGGGGTCTGGTACTGGGTCAGGGTCTGGTTCAGGGCCAGGGTCTGGTTCAGAGATCGTCATACAAGACCTGCCACTGCACTGACCTTGTCATTTCCCTAAAGGTCAACAAATCGGAAGTGCGCCGCAGCAGGTGATGGCTTCGCTGCCCGCTGTGTCGGCCACACCGATCTACTACACCTCCATGCAGGTGCAGATGATGGTACCACCGGACCAGGTAGCCATGCAGCGACCCCCCGTCCCACCCATGCATCAGCTAGATCTCTACAGTCAGGTATCTATGTCACGAAACGTTCATTCGGCGATTTTTTAGCGAAGAATTTTTGAAAGGGAACTAAGAATTTTATTTGAGAGCGATGAAGAATGGTTATGAATGAATGATTTATTAGAATGGTGATGAACAGAACGAGTGATTAATGAAGAATTATTATATCAAAATTTGAAGAATTTTAGCAAAGAAAACAAATATTTTAAATTTTGTGTGAGTTTGGAGTAAACGCTGGTTGATTTTATTGCTTGCTTTTAAATATTATTACTTTAAAAACTACCTTGCGTATGTAGAGATGACAGTAATGCATGAGTTTACAAGTGATTCACCACCAGTTGGATTTTTATTATGATTTTTGTTGAATGTTAAGACTTATGTTGTTATTGTTGGTTGCTCTGATTAACATACAGCAGCAGCAGCAACAACAACAGCAGCAGCAGCAACAACAACAACAACAACAGCAGCTGCAGCCGCAGCAACAACAACAACAGCAGCTGCAGCCACAGCAACAGCAGCAGCAGCCACAGCAACAGCAGCAGCAGCAGCAGCCACAGCAAGTGCCTTTAGCTGTGATGGGTCAGGTTCCACAAGCTATGACACACACGTTGCCCCAGATACACCCTGCAAGCCTACATGTGTGTTCACCCGTAGGAGCAAGTATACTGCCAGCAGTTCAAGACCACCAACAAAATGACGACTCCATATGGGCCGTCATATTAACTGATTTAGGTATAATTACAACCATAATAATAATAATAATGATAATAAATAGGAATATTTTTGATAATATATATCTAAAACGTCTAATAAATGTTAAGTTCAGTAATTGAATCGATAATTGATAATTGCATATGTTTATGCTTGACCGCTGTTTGATCTTCAATTCACACAGGTAACTCTATAACCCAACAACAACAACAACAACAGCAACAACAACAACAACAACAGCAACAGCAACAACAGCAACAGCAACAGCAACAACAGCTGCAGGTCCTTCCAGAGCAGCAGCAGCAGCAGCAGCAGCAGCAGCAGCAGCAGCAGCAGACGTGTGAGCGTAGCAACGACGCCGTCCCACCGATCGCCGCCGGCAACGAGCAGCCTTCCCAGAAGAACCTCATTGTCGAGAGGAAGAACCTGATCGAACGGCGGACGAAGGACGCGAGAGAGTTCGAGTGCAACATCTGCCACAAGCTGTTCGCGAACCTCTCGAACGCCGTGAGGCACGTCCGGGTGCACAACGGCGCCCGACCGTTCGCGTGCGACGCGTGCGACGCAAAGTTCTCGCAGTCGGGACACCTGAAGCGGCACAAGCTCGGCCACGGAGGCGTGAAGCCTCACGAGTGCAGCGTGTGCGGGCGCTGCTACCGCGTGCGCGAGACCCTGCAGCACCACATGCTGTCCCACAGCGACGAAACTCCGTTCTCATGCGACGTCTGCGGACGCAAGTTCAAGGACGGGCGCGCAAAACGCGCGCACGCGCGGATACACTCCGACGGAAAGAAATACGCGTGCGCGCACTGCAGCAGCAAGTACTTCAGGAAGAGTCACCTCGCCCGACACAAGAAGGTCGCGCACCCGCACCTGAAGGTGTGCGATAAGTGCGAGAACGAGTTCGAGGGGCAGGTGGCGTTCCTGTGCCACCGGCGCACGTGCGGCAAGCGCATCAAGGTTCCCGCCAACGGCAAGGTGTACATGTGCAACGTCTGCCAGGCGATGTTCTCCAACGTGTCGAACCTGAAGCGACACTACCGCACGCACACGGGAGAGAAGCCGTTCGCGTGCGCGACTTGCCGGGCGACCTTCGTCCAGTCGAACCAGCTGAAGCGGCACGCGCTCAGCCACACGCGGGAGAAGCGCTACGACTGCGCGCGCTGCGGAGCGCGATTCGCGTCGCGCGACTCGCTGCACCGACACGAGCGCCGGCACACGGGCGCGCGACCTTACCGCTGCGACCTCTGCGATAAGAGCTTCCCCGACCTGAAGAATCTCAAGGGTCACATGGTCGTGCACTCGGACGAGCGGCCGTACGGCTGCCCGTTCTGTCCGACGACGTTCAAGCGCGCGCCGCATATGAAGCGACACGTGAGGAGTCTACACGCGGGCGGCGGCGACGACGACGACGACGCGCGCGGGAAGGGCGTCGCCGCCGCCGCCGCCGCCGGGAGGGGGAAGACGAAAAACAGGTCGAAGAGGAGGAAGAGGAGCGATGTGGAGCTATCGGCCGGTCCCTCCCTCGCGACTGACGGCGCTGGCGGGGACGATGTTAATCCGTCGTCGACGTTAGACGATGCAGCGGGGGATGTTGAGAGTGCTGACAGAGAGAAGAGAGTGATAACTTGATTCCGCGACAGAAGTAATATATTATCGTTTTTATGTGTGCGTCGATTTTTGTCTCGTCGCGCGTGTATGAATCTCACGTGGTAATGTAGTGTGTACAACGAGATGTTTTCGCGATGTTACATGTATCCAGTCTCATTTGCTTACATTTTTTGGTGTTACGTTGAGATTTGACGGCATTCACAGTAAACACGGTAAATCTAAGTAAATAGGGGGTTTTTCCCGGCTGCTGTCCTGGGTTTTACTTAGTAATTGCAGTCGGCTTGACGCACGCTAAATTACTTTTCGATTGTTCGCAGCCTTGAACGCAGGAAATTGCTTTTTCGTTGAATGCCTGCTTTCTGATTGAAACTCGCTGAAATATTGGATTGGGCTAGATCTTGTAATGGCATCAAAAGCTAGATTGACATGTACTACTTCAGCAAATAGTCGGTGACACCAGTGGTGGGTGTCTAAATTAGCACTAGCCTGGTGCTGCCTGTGTTTGCATCGTCCTATAATTCACTCTATGCTAGCCGGCTGGCTACATGTGGCAGCATGAAGATATATACATCAAAGTCTAATAATACATTATCTAATTAATAAATAATGTATTATTAGCTCTCACATACATGCAGATATCTATACTTTATAGTAAGCTAGATTGCCATGTACTACTTCAGCAAATATTCGGTGACACCAGTGGCGGGTGTCTAAATTAGCACTAGCCTGGTGCTGCCTGTGTTTGCATAATGTATAGTACAGGTGTGTGCATGGTGGTAGCTCTACGACATGCAGCCTGTATGGGAGAAGGGATTACTGATAATGATGATGTAATTGAAAATGAATGTAGGATATGTTGCAATGGAATGTAGGATATGTTGTGATTGAATATAGGATATGTTGCAATGGAATGTAGGATATGTTGCAATGGAATGTAGGATATGTGTGCAATTGACGTAGGATATGTTGCAATTGGAATGTAGGATATGGGTGCAGGAGGTGATGTATATGTCGTTGCCGATGGAGATGTAGGAGTACGCTTGCTGTTGAATGTTAGGTATCCTACGGTTCGGCAATTGGAATGGAAGGATAGCACAACCTACGAGTTTATTCGATTTTATACGATTTCTATTCTTTTGCCACCAACTACGACGCAGGTTGTGTAGTCAAACGACGAATTTCATGGTGATAAAAGAAAAAAAATTTGTGTTGGTCAATTATTTGTCATTTTTTGTCAATTTATTGGCAAATTTGACTCCTAGATGCAGGAAATTGTATCTCAGAATCAAAAAAAATTTCCGGGGGCAAGCGGACACCCTAGCAACTCGGGTCACTACGTGACCGCTCGAATATAATTGATGGCCGAAACTACAGAATTGCTTCAAATAGTTGTGTTGGATATCTGCATGTGATGGAACAAATAAGAACAACTGTCGCGAAGTATACTTTGTGTATAAAATAAACACTACGTATAGGGACCATGCACATTATATGTACGATTCGTCAAGTATGATCTAGCAGCGCACAGTAATATTTAATATCACGACCTAGATTATATATTAAAACAGTGCATTTCACTCCGGTACTATACAATGACGGCAGTTTGTAAGTTAATGCGTCATGAATCATCAGTCATTATGGCTAGCGAGACAGTGATCATGTAATGTGGAGTGTTGTGCGTGCGTTAAATCGGGGGTCAGTTTTCAATCGAATCTACAAAAGTGTTTGAATTCCTAAAAACTTAAATATGTAAAGATCCTATATAAAAACGGTGTGTGCGCGCAACGCACGCAGTACCAGCAAATATGCACAAACACACAGAAAGACGCACGCCACGCCGCTACCAGGGGCGTAGCTAGGATATTTTTCAGCGGGGGGGCGGGGCACTGGGGGCCTTAGCATGTTTCGTTGGGGGCACAATATATAACTTTTCTTTGTTATATATTTCTAACGGCCATTGTTTTAATTCAATTTTTTTTATCAAGCATGAATTTTCAGTGGGGGGCACCTGGGGGGGGCACAGAAAATTTGTGGGGGGCTCGTGCTCCCCCAGGCCCCCACGTAGCTACGCCCTTGGCACGTACACACACCAACATACAAACAGACAGACAGACAAACGCACTCACGCACGCGTGTGCATGCCCGTGCGTGCCTACACGAGTGCGGCCGCGCGGGCATATATGTCACGTGTGATGTGTTAATGTGTGTATATCTATGAACACATACGTGAATGTGTGAACTTGTGAACGACGAGGTTACTGTTGTTATTGAATCTTGAGATAAACTTCTAAAATACAACGTTTAATTGCTGAGCAGACGTAGGCGAATATGGTGGCCGCGTGCGTTTATTTTTTGCTGTGGGTATATCGTATATGCCCGGCAGCCGGGCACGGTCTTCGATTTCCTAAATGACCGGCAGTTCCTAACGCTAACCCTAACCCTAACCCTAACCCTTGTTTACTTGAGATAACGCTGAAAATTAA
>NW_014577996.1:45297-46527 GCF_000485595.1 Priapulus caudatus | reverse complement strand
GTTGTGATTGAATATAGGATATGTTGCAATGGAATGTAGGATATGTTGCAATGGAATGTAGGATATGTTGCAATGGAATGTAGGATATGTTGCAATGGAATGTAGTATATGTTGCAATTGAATGTAATATACGTTGCGATGGAATGTAGGATATGTTGCAATGGAATGTACGATATCTTGTGATTGAATGTAGGATATGTTGCAATGGAATGTACGATATGTTGCAATTGAACGTAGGATATGTTGCAATGGAATGTAGGATATGTTGCAATTGAATGTAATATACGTTGCGATGGAATGTAGGATACGTTGCTGTTGAATGTAGTATACGTTGCAATTGAATGAAGGATATCACAACCACTACGATTTATTCGTATTTTATACGAATTTCTATTCCTTTTGCACCACTACGACCAGTTTGTATCAAACTACGAATTTCACTGTGATAAAAAAAAATTTGTTGTTGTCAATTATTGTCATTTTTTGTCAATTTATTGTAAATTTGACCCTTAGAATGCAGGAAATTGTATCTCAGAATCAAAAAAATTTCCCGGGGGGCATGCCGGACCCCCCTAGCAAACTCGGGTCACTACGTGACCCTCGAACTACTAATTTGATGGCCGGAAACTACAGATTGCTTCAAATATGTGTTGGCATATCTGCATGTGATGAACAAATAAGAACAACTGTCGCCGAAAAGTATACTTTGTGTATAAAATAAACTACTACGTATAGGACCATGACATTATATGTACAGACTTCGTCAATTCATTGATCTACAGCCGCAGTAATTTTAATCACGGACCTAGATTATATATTAACAGTGCATTCACTCCCGGTCTATTAACAATGACGGCAGTTTGTAATTAATGGTCATTAATCATCATTCATTATGCTAGCAGAACAGTGTCATGTAATGTCCGGAGTTTGTGCGTGCGTTAAATCGGGGCCGTCAGTTTTCAATGCGATCTACAAAAGTGTTTGAATCCTAAAAACTAAAATATGTAAGATGCTATATAAAATACGCGTGTGCGCGCACGCACGCACGTACACACACAAATATGCACAACACACAGACAGACGCACGCACGCACGTACCAGTGGCGTAGCTAGGATTTTTTCAGCGGGGGGGGGGCACTGGGGGCCTTACATTTTCGTGGGGGGGCACAATATATAACTTTTCTTTGTATTATACTGTTCTAACGGCATTGTTTTTAATTCAATTTTTTT
>NW_014577996.1:41511-44546 GCF_000485595.1 Priapulus caudatus | reverse complement strand
TCAGTAAGCACCATTTATATAAGAACATGTTGAGGCTACCTTGGAACAATCTATGTTCTTATACGCGGGTTTTTACTGTATGCCAGCTGCCGGGCATATTATAGCCACTCTGTTTATTTTTTCGCTTCCACGTGCAAAACTGACACATTGTATATTTTCCCGGTCACATCCTGCGCGTAACGAATTTTTCTTTCCTATATCAACGCGTCAATGTATAGCGATCATGTTTATACATAAGTCATCATTGTGAAATGAACGTATTGTGAAATATTCACGTAAAGGGGCATTCAATTATAATATATATATAATCAAGTATATCAAGAGCTAATATAATACCTCTTATTATTTATTATTAATTATAGGTATTATTAATTATAGGTATTATTAGCTCTTGATATATATATATACATATATAGTAGGTTATATACGATTATAATAATATATCCAACAATGATAATTGTCAGTATATTTGTCACAGTAGCTAAATATCACACATAGACAAATGTGGCAAGTCATATGTTACTATATTTCACCATGGATATATTATACAAATACATAAGTCATAATGATTTCGCCACGCTTGCGTCGTCAGCAAGCGACTGCAGCGGCTGCAGCTGCAGCGGCAGCGGCTTGCGGCAGCAGCAGCGGCTTGCAGCGGCTGCAAGCGGCTGCAGCTGTGGTGTTGGCGTTGGTCACGCACATTCTCGCAACCAATCGATCAGCCGCTCTCCGTTCTCGTGAGACGCCACATCCAAAATGGCTGTTTAGCAAGCAGGTTGAAAACAAGTTGCTGTAGATTACTAGATAGAGTGAAAATAGTAATTTTATAGACATCGTTGTGTCATACCGAGCACAATGAACAGGCATCAAGTGCTGACTGGAGCCGCGAACCGAGGAGATCATACCTTTGCAGTTGGCAGCATTGACGGCGTAAATTTCACCGTAAGTTTTGTCAAACTACAGACTCAATTTGGAGACTTCGACTGGAGTTTTGCTAACTGTGGGATGATGTTGACATGTTGTTACTACTACTACTAGTTCTAGTCTAGTAATGCTCCTGTGTTAGTAAGCACCCTAGCTGCGCGGTGCTTGCTAGTCCTTAATGTTAGAACGTATATGTCTTTACGCCGGCTCAAAACCTTTAATAGTTACAACTAGTACTAGTAGTAGTACAAGTTGTACGAACACATGAACAGTGTAGGACACATTCTACAACTTCAAACTTGTACAACTACAAGTACAAGATATTCCATTCACCATGAATGATCATGTGGGTACTAGCCCAATTAATTATGAATCTGTAGAGTACGTAGTAAGCATTTTCTACTCTACCGCACTAGCAACTATATTACTGACCTCACAGATAAATAAAGAATGGGTGTGCCCATAGTTAAACTCATAGTCATAGGGTCTATGTCCCCCAGGGTACTGCCGGAACGTACCCTGGGTACGGTCTGGTATACCGGAATGTACCCTGGTCACTATTTGATATGGTTAGGGTTAGGGTTAGGGAGTAGGCGTAGGCGACTCTCTAGACTCGTTAGTGGAGTAGGCGAGATACGGTCCGGCATATTAGATAGTACCAGGGTACGTTCCGGTATACCGCGTACCCAGGTACGTTCCGGCAGTATACCCCGGGGGACATAGACTCTCTGAGCCATAGTTAATTTTGTGAATTTTGTAATAGTACAGGGTTTCTTCTGAGGGAAATTTAGACAAAAAATGTAATGGCCAGTTTGGGAAAAAATGTGCATGATGGATTCAAATTCAGGATGTATTGATATATTTATAGGTATATAGATAATAGATACAGGATATACTTATTAGTAAATACAGGAACATCTTCACAGCGGCGATGTTAAATTTGACAACGGCGGTGCGCCACTGTGCCTCCTATGTATAAGAAACCCTGTAGTAGACAGGTCTGCGTTTTAAACTAAACTCCCATTTCCTGGTTGCTGATTCAATTTTAATCTCATACCTTCACTAATAATTTCAAAACCGTTCCTAAATTGCCATTTCAACAACAATCATCGCATGTCCCACGTACGTATCCACCCACATTTGTTGTGATTGTAACATGCTCACATAATGCCAGTACTAGTGGTCAAGCTACTTGTTATTCTAGACTAGGAGTTCTTACATGGAATTTCACTCCTCTAAGATGGTACTTACATGTGTCTTGCATTAGGCTTATATACGGGTTTGGTTGAATGATGACAAAAGTGTATCCGATAGTAATCTATTTCTTACTGTAACCACAGCCCCAATATAGGTCATTGTATGTGCGCAGAGTTTTATTTCTAAGCTTTTTACTGGTACATGTAACTATACCTAAGAGTAGGACATAAGCCTGTATATGCCTCAGAGCACAGTAAACAATACTGTGAATTTAATTAAAACTGCTTAGCTACTTTCATCATAAAAATGGACAAATGGTGCTGCTAAGATGCAAGATGGTGTTATCCTACGATAAAAATTGTAACAACAGAAATGTCTGCGTGCTAGGCTTGGACTAGGGTCATGGACTAGGGTCATGCCAGGGGCATGGAGCAAGGTCATACCAAGGTTATGACGGGTCAAGGTTACTACATCAGGTTATTGGGTGGACACTAAAGGTTCTTTTGGGGGTGTGTCAAGACACCAGTTATTTTCATTATCTGAATACTTATCAATATTTATTCTTTTAAAGCGGATAAGCCACCAAAAATCTCATTTCCTGTAGTGAACTATAATGTCGTATAGTATTACCCGCCTGCAAAATTTTTGAAAAACACAAACGTTTTAATGGCCGTTGAAGCAATTTAAGATGTGACAATATCAAAATTAACCGCTTCGAACAGAAAATTGGTGTGGCTTACTACCGCTTTAAACATGACGTCCTAGTACCGCTCGTAGGGTCTATGTCCTCCTGACCTCTGTTTGACCTGGCTCGTTTAGCTATTTTTGACTAACGCTAGCCCTAACCCTAACCCTATATATATTATACATTATATATATATATTACTATTAGTCAGAAATAGCTAAACGAGCCA
>NW_014577996.1:36901-40810 GCF_000485595.1 Priapulus caudatus | reverse complement strand
AATGTTTCGGCGTGTATGTGAACACATTTGGGACTAACAGGGTTTACTAGAATCCCACCACTCCACCACAGAGTCACCGCAGTAGACGTTAGATGAGCGCTGTCGCTCCGCGGCACTTGTTTTAAGTTGGATTAAGAAGGAAGTTTTAAAAGAAGGATAGTACTATGAGTAGCTCTTAAAATTGGGTATAAAAATGTACGATTTGTTTCGATATGTTGATCAGAATAGTCATAACAAACGCTTATATGTGGGTCCAGGGAAAAAATTTATTTTTCGGGGGCTACTTTTCAAGCTCGCGTGCATGAAAATAGCACTCTAAAATTTGGTTTGCATTGAACTCTATGCAAATTTACGGGGGCTCTTTTTGGCATTTCCGGGGCTCTTTTTGGCATTTCGGGGGCTAAATCGCCCCGAGCCCCCGTGTATTTTTTTCACTGTGTGGGTCACCTAATGTATACATATGCCTGGGATGCCCCCAACTTGGGTGACTCGCGATTCTAGAGATATCTGGCTATTTCAGCCGCTATTTATTTGATTATATCAACAGATATTGAGCAAAACTCATATATTGGGTTAGAAGGAGGGTAGTAAGTACTATAAGTAGCTATAAAAATATTCTGATATGTTGATCAAAATAGTCATAAACCGTTTGCTGGTGGTTATATATCAGGAGTAGATAATATAAACTGTTAAAACTGTTAAATATATAAACTTGGGCGACTCTCGGTTCTAGTACCTAGAAATATCGGGCTATTTATTTGATTATATCAACAGATATCGAACAAAACTTATGTATTGGGTTAGAAGGATGATAGTACTATAAGTTACTGTCAAAATTAGGCATAATTATAAGGACTCATAAATTATTGTGATATAATGACATACAAATCGTAGGTTACACGGCGCTTGTTCTACGGTGGCTCAATATGCGCGGATTTACCCGATTCTTTATTTCATTTTGGAGGTTAAATATAGGTCAAATTATAAATTCTAAGACTAGGGTAAGTATAGACAGGATCTATTTTGTTTTATATTCGTGCAGGCAGTCCCATCTATTGAGTAATACTGTACAGCGTACGTACATTTCCACGGCGATAATTCAAGTTTAGCGGCGGTCTACTTGACAATGCTAGCACGAGTACACTTCGCGGACGTGCGTTTTGATTATTCCCGAGGTGACGTCATAGCGCTGCCGTCGGACAATCGCGTTTTTCAAATTCTAATTAGAACTGCAGAACGCATACAAAATTGTTTCTAAACTACATGTACACTTAGAGCACATGACAATAATTTATATTGATCATATGAGCTCAACAAATAACAGAACTATACATATATGTAGGTTGAACAAGCAATTGAAGCATATATTTATTTGTGGCTTATTGGCTAACCAATAAAGAGTACAATACATGTATGTGTAAGAAGTACTCAGCATTATCAGGGATGGATCAGGAAGTAACTTGCATATGTACAATAACTCAATTACTCACAAATGTAATTGCACTGATCATTTATTCACTCCCTATTAAAATTTAGAAGGGATGATTGTGTGGGAATTATAAACGGGAATGAGAGGTTTAATACCGGTGTTATTTAAAAGTAAAATTATCTTCGTCGCTGGCTAGGTATCCTTGCACTTGAACATTCGTTTAAATATCTCACGGTTGTGTGTACGTAACCGTAGAATGTAGAATAGCGTAGCGTGTGTATCAACGTCAAAGCGAGCTACATTATTACAGGGTGCGAAATTAACGGGAGTCCGCAGTCAAATACTCCCTGATTTACTGTCAGACTCCCTGATTTGACATATATATGCAGGAGTCCGTGTGACTCCCTGGAAATTCTTCCATACTAACTAGTTCGTTCCAGAGCACGGCCTCGCGGAATTACCGTATTTGTTCAGCTGATGTGCAAAGAAAATTTGGCAGACGTGCAACTGCATGAATCTTAAAAATAAGCACATGCGTTATTGTTAATATCTTTAATTTTGAACCTCAGACTGCAGACTCCCTCATTTTGCTGCGGACACCCTCTTTTTGAGGGTAGGGAGTCTGCTGGACTCCCTTGTTCAAAAGTTGATTTTTACCCCTGTTATTACTATTCTTCAGGCATACGCTGCTGGATGTGACATTGTGATACTAGCTAGTGATTTTCAACGAGTGCAAATCATACCTGGGGCTACTCATGGATATATTGAAGTTGGCTGTATAGACTGCTCCACCGACTTTGGAAAGGTAAGACAAGTGCAAACCAGAGAGACGGGATACCAGAGAAGTGTTATCTTATCTTTATCTCGCATTTATAATCTACAATGAAGTGAGATCATGCAAAGCATATATACATGTGTTCTATATTGCACTTGCACTACAGATAACCTTGTGTGCGTAATATATGCATATTTCCCTTACAACAGATTGCAGCATCGTACGGAAACACGGTGTGTATATTTGAGCCCACACCACTGGTACATCACGACTCTCCACATGTAAGTGAACTTATATATAATTGCCCACATTTTCAGTAGAGTGTGATTTAATGATTTTCATAACGATGTGGCATTTATATATATTTACTATGTACGTTACGTTGTCTATGTAGTGATGTCACGATCATCGATTATACTCGATCATCGGTTGAACAGTGGCTTAAACCAAGCGCTTGGTTATCAAAATCCATAACCAATTTCATAAAAAAAATAAATAAATAATCAAAATAAATGTAAAACTTGGAAAAGTGATGAGAATCAGAGATATCATCGATTGTGTTTTCTACGTTAACTTAAAGGACAATCTACACCAGAATGCTTCCAACAGACTTTAACAATTCTTCCCGTGTATTGTTACACTATAACACAAAAATGAACTTGTTTTTACGTTGCAAAAAAAGATGATTATGTGTGAAGACTCGCAAATTCTAGTTCATCTCGGACGATTACTCGTATTCATGATAAGTTAGTCCTTCAGATTGTAGTTGAACATACACAGCTGTCTGATACCATTTCATATATCTAGTTCTGTAAAAGAATACGTGCATATATAATGTAACCTTGTTACAGAAAAGTAAGAGCATTATATACGTCATATATGCACATCAACCTCAAACTAATTACTTAATTTACTAAAACATCAACAGTAATTTAGATTTTAAATGAAATAAATATAGTTTAAATGTTAAGTGTTTCATAATTTAAGTATACATAACCCTGTGATTTAAAGAAAGCATCCTATCACTTGAATAGACTCAGTATTACACTTCAATTAATTTGCTTTCAACTGCCATTTTAATGATTAGACATCTATGTGAATAACTAAAATCCCCATTTGATAATTCAGGTGCAATTGCATTAACACAACAAAATTAAACACTAATAGCTTTAATATCTATAATTAATTAATTTGAATATAAAAAGATAAGAAATTATGTTTGAAGTAGCCACATGAAAAATATAATAATATTTTTAACAGTGCAAATCACATAAAAACAGAGCATTAGAGGTTGCACAAGCACTGACATCCTCAATAACACACAATGATGATTTTTAAAATTAGGTTTCTTCAAGTTATTTATTATTATTGATAATGATGATAAACACTAAAAATTGGTATCTAGCAAAGTAGCATATATATAAATCAAGATTTGACCAAAGGTAATCACAAATTGTGTGATAACGTAGTTTGTCATCGGTTTGTAATTCGTAATCGCATGTCATCGTGTGACCCAAGTAACCGATGATCCGTTACAATTCAGTTACTCGTTGTGTTGAATGCCTGCGTGTGCGTAACGTCGTGTGCATGTACGTGTGTGCATGTATGTGCTTGTTTAGCCCTGTTTACTGTTTTTGCACTGTTTACTACTGTGTGTATAATAACATGTATGTAATAAAGATACACTTGTTATAAGTAAGCGATT
>NW_014577996.1:20589-36891 GCF_000485595.1 Priapulus caudatus | reverse complement strand
TCACCGGTGAATCAACCAAGCTATGCTAAATTGTCTTAAACCGACTTAATTAGTTAAAGGTTGTCGTTAATTGGCTTAAAATGAAAGTAATAGTTAACCTGTACAGGTTTCATAAATGCGAATAAAATAACAAATAAAAATAAAGACGATGGAAATTTTTTTACACACGCACGCATGCACGCACTACTACACGCACGCACCTTCTCTTGTTTTCGTACAGACTCTTTTACCAGTCTGTCGTCGCTGCCAGCAGATGCAAACAACAAGCCATCGGGGAAAACTTCAGATGAGACACGGGGCTTGACGTCCTAGCAATGTACAGCAACATTTTACCATAGCTGATCCGCTGATAGCTGATAGCTGATCCACTGATAGCTGATCTGCGGATAGCTGATCTGCGGATAGCTGATCCACTGATAGCTGATCCGCGCGTAAGCTAAATCTGCTGATAAGCTGCATCTGCGGATTACAGCGATCCGCTGATAGCTGATCACCGTCCGTAGAACAGAAATTTACAATGTAGTGACCAATAAAAACGACACGTGTTCGTAACCGGGGCGACGATACTCACTGCACTTCAGACGCATTTCCACGTCGCTACTTCCTCTTCGCCTCCTCCTCCTCTTCACCTCCTCCAAGCTGAAACGACACGGACTCCTCCTTCTGCGGTGCATTCTGCGAAGCGGGCGGACCGGCTGAAAACTTAATGGAGTCTGAGGCGCTGCCGCTGCCGCCCTGCCTTTCTTCGTAGACCCACAGCTGTATGCTGCTGGCACCCGTGAGCAACTTTGTACCTGCCAGAAACAGAACGGCAATCGTACACCTTCTTCTTTGATTTTCCATATGTTTATCGCGGATTTTTACTGGTTGCATGCCCTTGCTAACACCAACCACTATTATCGCCGGTAGTGCCCCCCCCCCCCCCCGAGCCTTTGCCTAGAAAAGCTCAGTCTGCAAGGCAGCAGGTGGTTTGAAATCACAGTTTTCCTTCTCCTAAACTAGCAACAACTTAACTTCGGCCAAAACAAAATAGTGTTACCGTTACATTACCGAAAAAAAAAAAATATGGTAGGTTTTATTTACGAAACCAGTCCGAAAGATGTGCGTGTGCCTTTTGAAGCCAGGAACTGTCCAATCCATTTTTTTTAAAATGTTTTTTTACTTTAAGAAAATTGACATTAAGATGCTTTAGTGGTCGCCTGAATAAATAGGGCTCTTATTATTTATTTTTTTTCTTTATTCTATCTATTCTTTTTTATATATTTTATATATATCATACACCAGAGTGCTTCCAACACGACTTTTAACAATTCTTCCGGTATTGTTACACCTACTAACACAAATAATAAACCTTGTTTTTACATGCGAAAAAAACGATATGTGTGAAGAACGTCGCATCTAGGTTCATTGGACGATTACCTTCGGTATTCCATGATAAGTTAGTCACTTCAGATTGGGTTGAAATCACAGCTGTCTGATACCATTCATAATCTAGCTTCTGTAAAAGAATTACCGTGGATATATAAGTACCTTTACAGAAAAGTAAGTGGGCATTATATACGTCATATATGGCACATCAACCTCAAACTAATTACTTAATTACAAACCATCAAACCGTAATTTAGATTTTTTAATGAAATAAATATAGTTTAAATGTTTAAGTGTTTCATAATTTAAGTATACATAAACCCTGTGATTTAAAGGAAGCATTACCTAAGACTTCAGTATTACATTCAATTAAATTTTGCTTTCATACTGCATTTTAATCGATAGACATCTATGAGATATAACTAAAATCCCCATTTGATAATTCAAGGTGCATTGCAATTAACAAACAAAATAAACACTAATAGCTTTAATATTATAATAATTAATTTGAATATAAAGGATAAGAAATTATGTTTGAAGTAAGCACATGAAAAAATAATATATTTTTACAGTGCAAATCACATCAGAGCATTAGATTGCACAAGCACTGACGCCTCATAACAAACACAATGCGGATTTTAAAATTAGTTTCTTCAAGTTAGTTATATTATGGATAATGATTGATAAACACTAAAAATGTACTAGCAAAGTAGGCATATATATATTCAAGATTTGCCAAAGGTACATCCAAATGTGTGTATAAGCGTAGTGTTGTCATCGTTGTAATTCGTAATGCATGCATCGTGTGACCCTAGTAACGAATGATCGGTTACAATCAGTTACTCGTGTGTTGAATGCCTGCGTTGCTGTACACGTCAGTGTGGCATTACGTGTGTGCAATGTATGCTGCTTGTTTAGCCCGTTTACTGTGTTTTGCACTGTTTACTACTGCTGTGTCATAATCACACTCATGATTAATAAAGGATAACTTGTTATAGTAAGCATATATCTCTGATTCTCATCACTTTTCCAAGTTTATACATTTATTTTGATGTATTTTTTTTTTTTATGAAATTGATTTTATCGGATTTTTGAAACCAAGCCGCTTGGTTCAACCACGTTCAAGCCGATGATCCGAGTATAATCGATGATCGTGAATCATCACTACAATAGAAACGTAAACGTAACATAGTAAAGTATAGTATGAGAATGCCACATCGCTTACTGACAAATCATTAGAATCACACCTACTGAAAATGTGGCAATTTATATATAAGTTCACTTAATGTGGAGAGTCGTGATGTACCAGTGTGTGGCTACAAATATACACACCGGTTCCGGTCCGTTACGAAGCCAATCTGGTGTAAGGAAAATATGATATATTACGCACACAAGGTTATCTGTAGTGCAAGTGCAATTAGAATCACATGTATAACAATATGCTTTGCATATCTCAGCTTCATTGTAGATTATAAACTGCCGAGATAAAGATAAGATCAACACTTCTATCTGGTACTCCGTCCTCTGGTTTGCACTGTCCTTACCTTTCCAAAGTCGGTGCGAGCAGCTCTATACATGCCAAACTTCAAATATATCCATGAGTAGCCCCAGGTATTATTTGCAGTTTTTTTTTCTCGTGAAAATCACTAGCTAGAATCACAATGTCACACTCCAGCAGCGTATGCCTGAAGAATAATAATACAAGGGTAATAAATAAACTTTTGAACAAGGAGTTCAACAGACTCCCTCCCTCAAAAAGAAGGCGTGTCCGCAGCAAAATGAGGGAGTCTCACGTCAGAGGTTCAAAATTAAAGATATTAACAAATACGCATGCTGCTTTTTAAATTCATGGCAGTGCACGTCTGCCAAATTCTTGGACAATTAGCTGAAGCAAATACGGTAATTCCGCAAGCCATTGCGTCCGGAATGGAACTAGTGTGATGCCCAGAACTTTCAGGGATCACACGACTCCTGCATATATATTAAAATCAGGGATTGACAGTAAATCAGTGGATATTTGACTCCGGACAGCCTCCTCGTAATTCGCACCTAATTAAGTCGGTTTAAGACAATTTAGCATAGCTTGGTTGATTCACCGGTGATGATACCACATATTTCCAGTTTTCAACTATTCTACAGTACTTGCTGCTTGAATGCATGCAAATTACAAGACCCAGTTTTCTCTCATGCATCACGTTTTGCGTTCTAAAGAGGTCGGGTCGAATTATGCGCGAAATGTTTTGTCAGTTTAAACGGTCGTCGTCATGTTATTGTGGTTTTCAGTGTCGTTCTGTAATAAGTCGGAGCACGAACATCAGCAAGAGGAGGAGGAGGAGGTGTTCTATTCGTACATTTATCTCGCTCACCCACGCGCCGTAACCGCGCTAACCTGGAGGCAGACCAGCAAGTTCATGCCAAGGTAGCATTCCCACTCTGGCGCCCGTGTGTATGCATTCACTTGTATGCATTTGTATACGAGTGGCAGGCCTGACAACCAAAGTAGCAATCAATATTAGCATAAAAAAAAAATTAAAAAAAAAATATATATATCAGGGGTTAATAATGACAAAGGAGTTTGACACGTGTTCGGTACTGATTTCACTACATTTTGTCGTACGAGTTCGATGTGAGTAAAAATATAAATGTATACAAACATGAGCTTCTTTTGTTCACTGGTCCTTATTCTATCTTCTGGTAGTATTACAAACCGCGTAGCTTCCTTCGTTTTGACATAAGTTGTACTTTTGCACAACATGGTTTTCGCGTCTCCCGTACGTTATCTCGCGAAGAAGTTTTTGTTCGGCTAACAAAGCCGAGTGATGACGACGTTAACTCTCGCCTTTATCACATACTATTGGTCATGATAAGTAAGGTGTAAACACATGCGTTTGCCTGCAATTGCATAGTAACGGTTGCTATGCAAAAGTTAAAACACGTGCGAAAAGCTACAATCTTGATCAGCGGGAGCGTCAATTTACTCGCTAAGATTCATACACATTCCTCCGCGGGTGAAGCAGTTCAGATATTTTACCAGCGCAGCGTTTATTTAAAAAAAAACTCCTGGATTCAATCATATAAACAAGGCAGTCTAACTAGTTTAAATGTAAAATAGTTTTAGTTTTTAAACCCAGCATGGGCGCAACGCAACTTAATTTCTAAGCGCATTTTCTGCACTCGGTTAGACTACGGCCTAAATTCCCTGCCGTGCCTCCTTCCAGTTGCTCTGCATGAGAATTTGCGGCTTGGAAACGCCACACGACGGTAAATAACGTCAAAACCATGTCGTGCAAAAAAACGATTTATGTCAAAACGAAGGAAGCTACGCGGTTTGTAATACTATCGGAAGCTAGAATAAGGACCAATGAACATAAGAAGCTCATGTTTGTATACATTTTTGAATGTAGTTAAATCAGTACCGAATACGTGTCAAAATCCTTTGTCATTATTAACCCCTGTAGTAGTGTGGTATACCTAGTGATCTGATGCGATACAGGATATATCACTTACATGGTATGAGTATATAGTACCATACATTATATTATGCTGTATATTATATTTATATTAACAATTTTGTACTCATATTGGGTGGATCATAATACTGTGTAGTTATAATATATTATATAATTAGTTGTATATATGGTATACCATGTATTGCCACCTAATTATGGTGAGAGATTTATTGCCGGGGTTGTTAGTCTATACACATGTTGGGGGATAAGTAGTAGTCCCCAACTCTGTGTGTCTTCGTGTGAAAATTCACCGCTGAATACGATCGAATGCGCTTGTTTCTTCGCCTATTCGACATTCGCGATCGTGACCATTGTGGCGCCACCTTGCCAGGGGCTTCGCTGACCGAAACATGCTGGCTGACGTCGGTCTAGCTCGCGACGACTCAGAGTCGGATGTGAATCCGACGACGGCCTGGTCGACCTCGCTCAGTTCGACCCCCTCGTCAAGACCTACCAGTACCAGACGCAGAGACAGAAGCAGAAGATCATGTCGCGCTTGAAACAACATCACGGTAACATGGTACGCACAGTCATGAAAAGTCTTGAATTTGAGGGAGTCCTTGAACAGTAGTTGAATCTTGTAAATGTTGATTTTCGTGCTTGAAAAGTCTTTTAATTTTCATGAAATGTCCGCTGCAATTTTTAGGAAAGAATCCTTGCCTGTAAAAAGAAATTTTTGTACTCAATAACAGTGCAAACTCAAATAAAAGCGTTGAAATGTAGCTTAAATTAACTTAATAGTAGAGCGTATAGACAGTTAAATGATGATCACAAATTACAGTAAGTCATTAAATCAGTCAGTAAATCAAGGTATGTTGTAGAAGTGACAGTGTTTAGAAGGGTTTATTAATGTGATCCAGGTAAGTTTTAGAGGTGACAGTGATTCAGAATGGGGTTATTATTAAATTAATCCAGGTTGGTTCTGTTCTGTGTATGAATTCCGATAAAATGTCCAATAAAATGTCCTTGAAAAGTCTTTGAAAAGTCCTTGAAAATGTTTTCAGTCTTCCTGTATGAACCATGGGTAAGCGATGTGCTGTTGGCATCTAGTGTCTGATGCAACGCTAACTAACGGTGAACCACCAGCATGCACAACGCGGCTATCTGTATCTGCTGATGCCCCTCATTACCTCCACCAAGGGGTTGGCAGGAGGTTATATTTTCACCGGCGTGTGTTTTGTTCGTTTGTGTGTTTGTGGGTTTGTGGGTTTGTTTGTGTACAGCCTAACTGAAAAAGTTATGGACGGATTGTCATAAAATTTTCAGGATGGGTCAGAAATGGGCTAACTTAGAATAGATGAGATTTTGGTGGTGATCCGGATCCAATTAATTAATTAATTAATTAATATCATTTTCAGGATAGGTCACAAATGGGGTAACTTAAAATTGATTACATTGTGGTGGTGATCCGGATCCAATTAATTAATTAAATTTTCAGGATAGGTCAGAAATGGGGTAACATTACATTTTGGTGGTGATCCGGATCCAATTAATTAATTAATAAAATATTCAGGATACGTCTGAAATCGGGTAACTTAGAATTGATTACATTTTGGTGGTGATCCGGATCCAATTAATTATTTAATTACTTAATTAATTAATAACATTTTTCACAGTGACAGAATTCAGCTGCCTTGGCGGAGGTCTGTGCTCTCCGAGTGCTCTAGTGTTGATCATGGAACGTGTCATTATCGTTGTTCGTTCGTTCCCCCCGCAGGCATTCGTTCCACGTTCACCGGACGCGGCGGAACCGCCGAGCGTCGCAGATGACGCAGAACGGACTTCCGATCGCGCAGATCCCGAGCATGGCGAGCATGCTGAGTGTTCATGACTTCCACAAGTTTGGCATCCACTCGACCGGCATCGCGCCCGGCTTTCACTTCCACCTCGCTGCCAGCATCAACCCAGCCACCGGTGAGTGTGACTGAGCTCGCATGGGGGGGGGGAGCAATGTTCATGCAGTCTGTGTCTGTAGTCTGTGTCTGTAGTCTGTATCTGTGTCGCGCGGAGCGACACAGACAAGTTCTAACATTGCCTGTCGGATGCTGAAGCTTTACGGTGGCAAGCATCAACCCAGCGACCGGTGAGTGTGTGCTCGCGGGCGGGGGGAGGGGAACACTCGCATAGTCTGTGTTTATAGTCTGTGTCAGTGTATAGGTCCACAAGACATGATGCAGACGAGTTGATTGACCTGTCTGATGATGAAGCTTGTGGGTGTTGGTGTAAGTGCGAACGGGGGAGGACGAAGAGATCGATTATTTTGACGACAGCAGCGACGAGGATGTTTATGAGGTCGCGTGTAAGTCTGAAGAAATCCGTTGAAGACTGCGATCGTGATGAGATGACGTCTAGCATGTTGTTGTTGTTGTTGTTACAGATATTCCTCTCAATCCCCCCATCTATGCGGAGGATGATGGCACGCGCTTCCACGTTCACTGGCTCGACAACAAGGAACTGAGATTCACTGTCGCTGCCGAGGAACTGCTATCAGGTGCGATATCGAGTTTATATGTATGTATGTATGTGTATGTATGTATATATATGTATATATATATGTATATATGTATATGTATGTGTATGTGTATGTGTATGTATATATGTATGTTCTGCCTTATCACATGTATCAGGTGCGATATCGAGCTATATATATATATTTATATATATATGTATATAATTTAGTATGATATTGTATGTGTATGTATGTATTAGTATGTATGTGTAACTATATATATGTATGTATATGTATTATGTATGTATATATGTACTGCTATCAGGCTACGATATTGACGGGTAAATAATGGCAGATCTGTTATTATTTACCCCTGTACGAGTATATATATATATATATGTATGTATATGTATATATATATATACATATATGTATATATACAGTTATCGAGACCTACCCAAGTTTTCCTTTTGTAAACAAATGTGAAAATGTGGGATGCCGCCCTTACACGCCGCTGTCATTGTTCCGTGTGCGCTGTGTTACACGCCGTGGCGGCGGCGTGTGGATCCGCTCACCGTGTGGCGCCGCCGTCACACCGCGCCGCCGCGTGTAATTGCGATGGTCACAGCTCCTTGAAAAGTCCTTGAATTTGAGGGGAGTCCTTGAAAAGCTACTTGAATCTTAGTAAATGTTGATTTTGTGCTGGAAAGTTCTTGATTTCATGAAAATGTTCTTGAATTTCATGAAAATGTCCTTGAATTTTTAGGAAGAAATCATTGCCTGTAATAAAAAGAAATTTTGTACCATCAATAATGTGCAAACCTCAATAAAAATTGCATTAAATGAGCTTAAGAAAGCTATAGACACCGATAAGACAGTTAAATGATGATCACAAATTACAGTAAGTCCCTAAAATCAGTCAGTAAATCAAGGTATGCTGTAGAATTGACAGTGTTTAGAAGGGTCTTATTAATGTGATACAGGTAAGTTTAGAGGTGAAATGCAGTGATTAAGAATGGGGTTATTAAATTAATCCAGGTATGTTTTGTTCTGTGTATGAATTCTTGATAAATAAGTCTGAATAAAATGTCCTTGAATTTCCGATAAATATGTCCTTGAATTTCCTATAAAATGTCCTTGAAAAGTCCTGGAAAAGTCCTTGAAAAAAATTTCAGTTCTCCTGTATGAACCATGAATTGTTCCGTGGCGGCCGGCAGAGCGAGGTAGATTTTGAACCATATTTATTTATCTCCGCCGCGGTCGTCGTGTCGTCGTCGTGGCGTTGTTGCAGAGCTGGGTGAGAAGGCGATGAAGCTGGAGCAGCAGCTGTACGACGATGAGCACCAGCACGGCACGCAGTCGTCCGACACGATGGAGTCCGCAGAGAGCCACGACGAACACCCGATGACTAACGGAGGCAGCGGCTTGCTGGGAGCTGACCGTGAGTGTTGATTTACCTGCGTGCGAGCATGTGCGGCGGGGTCGTGCGTGCGTGCGTGCGTCAAGTTGCAAGCGTCTCGATGCGGGGGCGGTCGGTAAGCGGCGAGCCGGGCGTCGGGTGCGTGAGTGCGTGCGTGAGTGCGTGCGTGGATGCTGTTGTTGCTAAATATGTTTAAACAAATGAAATGTTCAAAATGAAAAACCAAGCAATATGAAATCCGAAACGGATAACAACAAAACTAGTACGTAGAAGTAGAACCATTACAGACCTATTTCACCCGTGTAAGGCAAAAGCACACATCCGTGCAAGTCCGGTACGTGGCTGCCGTCTTAACGACGCTTGTACTGTTCAGATACTGGCGTCTCTCTGTTTTTCACCGGCAAATTAGGGCATATAAAGAAGGTATATCAGCATAAAAAGTAAACAGAAACACTAATTGTATTTTCATATATTTTATTTTGTACAAATAACACACAAATATACTACTTGATGGTGCTAGAAATTCTTGACGTAATCACTTTAACGACGCCTGTGCGCTCTATCGTGTCATTACAGTGGAGAAGCCAGAATTGACGGAGAAGAAGAAGAAGAAGAAGATGAGAAAGTCGAGTCTGAGACGCAGTCTCTCGGCGAAGTTCCACCCTCACAAGCACAAGCACCAGTCGGACGATGAGGACGAGTTATCCGTCGCAGCTAAGGGCATCCCGCACAGCCAGAGCGCGGCGGTGTGGCCGATGCACGGAGGCAGCAAGGGTCCGCCCAGCCTACCCGGCCTGTCACACAGCAGCAGCATGACGTCTACTCATAGCTCTGTCGGCACGGAGCTAGCGAGCATGGTCAGCACTAACTACTCGACAAATTATCAGGTGCGTGTTACATGACTAATGTAAAACACATTATAGTAGCGATATATATATATAGTTGCAATTGTAGTAGCGACTATAGTAACGATTTGATAAAATATTTTTAATATAGTTTCGTATTAATAATATGAATATAAAATTAAAATTTATGACTAATAGCTGCTTTTAATCGGAAATATGTTTTTGTTTTCCATCGATAACGTGATCAGATTCTGTGATGATCTCAAACAATAATGCTTTCCTTAAGTATAATTTATGTCGATGTGGTTTTTTGTGTGTGATGTCGCGATGTGGTCTTTACCATCTATCGCTATCGAAGGTTTTTGTTGCTTGTTTCATCACCATGACAACTTATACTCGGCAGCAGATACTTATTCGTGTGTGATGGCCGTGGTTGTGGTTAGTCACGCCATCTAGTGACGAGCGATGTGTTTATGTCGGTAGATGACACCGGGCGATGTGTTTATGTCGGTAGATGACACCGGGTGATGTGTTTTATGTCTGTAGATGACAACAGGGTGATGTGTTTATGTCGTAGATGACACAGGGGATGTGTTTTTATGTCTAGTAGATGACACAGGTGATGTTGTTATGTCGGTAGATGACACGGGCGTGTGTTTTATAGTCTGTAGATGACACAGGGTGCTGTGTTTATGTCTGTAGATTGACACAGGTGATTGTTTATGTCTGTAGATGACACAGGTGATGTGTTTATGTCGGTAGATGACACCGGGCGATGTGTTTATGTCTGTAGATGACACAGGGCGATGTGGTTTATGTCGTAGATACAACCGGGCATTGTTTATGTCGTATATGACACCGCGATTGTGTTTTAATGTCGTAGATGAACCGGGCGATGTGGTTATGTCGTAGATGACATCGGGGCGATGTGATTTATGTCGGTAGATGAACACGCGGGCTATGTTTAAAATGTGTTTATGTCGGTAAGATGACACACGACAGATGTGTTTAATTCGTAGATGACACCGGCGAATGTGTTAATGTCGGTAGATGACACCGGGGCGACTGTGTTATGTCGGTAGAATGACACCGGGCATGTGTTTATGTCGGTAGAAATGACACCGGCGATGTGTCTTATGTTCCGTAGAGTAGACACCGGGCAGATGTGTTTATGTCGTAGATGACACAGGGTCCGATGTGTTTATGTCGTAGATGAACACGCGGGCGATGTGTTTATGTCGTAAGAGACAGCAAGGGCGATGTGTTTATGTGCGTGAGATGAACCCGGGCGATGTGTTTAGTCGGTAAATGACGGCATTTAGTAGATGACACCGGCGATGTGTTTTACTGTCGGTAGATGACAGCCCGGGGATGTGTTTATGTCGTAGATTTGACACCGGGCGACTGTGTTTTATGTCGGTAGATGACACCGCCCGAGTGTGTTATGTCGGTAGATTTGACACCGGACGATGTGTTTTATGTCTGTTAGATGAGCACCGCATGTGTTTTAATGAGTAGATACACCGGGCGATGTGTTTATGTCCGGTAGATGACACCGGGCAATGTGTTTTATGTCGGTAGAGTTGACACCGCGATGTGTTTATGTCCGGTAGATGACACCGGACGATGTGTTTTATGTCGCTAGATTGACACCAAGGGCGAATGTGTTTATGCTCGGTAGATGACACCGGGCGATGTGTTTATTGGTCAGTAGATGACACCGGGCGATGGTGTTTCTGTCGGTAGATATGACACCGGGCGATGTGTTTATGTCGTAGACTGACACCGGGCGATGTGTTTATGTGCGGTAGATGAGAAAAAAAAAAACACCCGCCCGGGCGATGTGTTTCTTCGTAAGATGAACCAGGGCCGATGCCGCTGGATCTAAGAAGAGGGAGTCTGATGAGGATTGCATGAGAGTCCTGACAGGGTGATTTGCTATCCCACCCCGTCGACGGCAGCTTCCTCGTCTGGTACCATAGATAGTACGCATGAATAGCTAGCAGTGACAGAGCGTGCTTTAATTACCTTAGTCTATTAGTTCGTTAGTAGCGCAATAGATAGCTAACATGACCGCGATGCTTTAATTAGCGCTTAGTCTAGTCCGTTAGATCCGGCGATAGATAGTACGCATGAATTAACTAGCAGTGAGCAGCAATGCTTTAATTACCTTAAAAACGTTAATGCTTTCTCGATAAACATGTATCTGCATATGTATCTATTGTAATGTATCGTATATATATATATATATATATATACTATATATATATATATATATATATATATATATAATGATAATAATATAATAATAATGATAGTAATGATAATAAAGGCAGCAGTGTTAGTTACCCTACTACTACTAATGATCGACATCCGTCATAAGGTCTACAGATCTCGTAATCACAGAACCCCAGATCTTTCCTTCTAATGGGATCTCCACGTCCCCCTGCCACTCCTCCTCCCCTAGGCCGTGTCCTCTCCCTCCTCGCTTTCTCCTGCCTTCCCTCATCTCCTCCTCGCTCCTCTCTCTCCTCTGTAACGTCTAATCCTCTCAGGTTTCCCTACGTTGCGGCCAAACGCAGGCGCAGCGCCCCGTTGGGAAAACTCCCCTGTTCAATCGTTGCGCCCGGCGATTAAATTCCACCACAATTAAAAAGTTTGAAGCGCGGGAATCGATCGTCAAGTAATTCCCATTCGACCAGGAGCGTGACGCGTGTATTTATTACCGTACGCACGCATGGCACTGGCAGCACATACTCAGTGCAAACAGTTAACCTGTCGCCGAACTCCAGACCCTACTGTAGCACAGAATCGGCTATCTTATTATACAAGACCCCAAATACCGTCTATGGTGTGGTGGCGTATTTTACCGCATTAATGTAGTGTAACGGAAAAAAACATGCCCGCGGACCGCCCCTAGTTGTCCCGCTCACTTTCCTTCGCCCTCCGCCCCTCCCCTCCCGCCCTGTTTTCAATTTCATCCTGGGAGACCTGCCTCTTCTCCGTCACGGCAGGATGGTGAGTGGCTGTATGAAACGCCGTCCCCTCAGCGATTCAGGCAGGCCCAGGTCAGCTCCTCCTGCCTGCATCCCTCCTCTCCTCCTCCTTCCTCCTCCTGCCCTCCTCCTCTCTCCTCTGTAAGGCGTCTAACGCATCTCCGCTCTGTCGCGAGGATTGTGGAGGTGCTGGAATGAACCCGTCCGCGCTCAGGATTCATTGCAGGCCTCAGCGTCAGCTTCTCCTCCGCTGCCTCCTCCTGCCTCTTCCCTGATAACGCTAACCCTCTCCCTCCGTCACGCAGGATGGGTGGAGTGGCTGGATGAACCCGTCCCCCTCGGATTCAGGAGGCCCAGGTCAGCTTCTCCTCATCCTCCTCCTCCTCCTCCCTGCCTGCCCCCTCCCTCCTCCCTGTAACGTCTAACCTTTCCCTCCGTCGCGCAGATGGTGGAGTGGCTGATGACCCGTCCCCTCAGGATTCAGCCGCGGCGCAGGATCAGCTTCCGCTCCTCCTCCCTCCTCTCTCCGCCTCCTCCTCTCCTCCTCCTCCCTGTAACGTCTAACCCTCTCCCTCCGTCACGCAGGATGGTGGAGTGGCTGGGATGAACCGTCCCCTCAGGATTCAGGCAGGCCCAGGTCAGCTTCTCCTCCTCCTCCTCCTCCTCCTCCTCCTCCTCCTCCTTCCTCCTCCTCCTCCTCCTCCTCCTCCCTGTAACGTCTAACCCTCTCCCTCTGTCGCGCAGGATGGTGGAGTGGCTGGATGAACCCGTCCCCTCAGGATTCAGGCAGGCCCAGGTCAGCTTTTGCGTCACTGCATACCGAAAAAGGCGTTCCGATCGCGGGACCCCGATCGCGGACGCGACGACACTCAACCAGCACCTCGCAGTCTACGTCCAACACAAGCTCCTCGACATCAAGGGCGCTGCGATGAGACTCAGCACCGAGGGAGACGAGAGTCCGAAACTCGAGAAACCAGGGGGCGCCGGCGTCGCGGCGGGGGCGCCGTGCGGCGGCGTCCGCTCGCCGTTCACGACGAACGTGCTGCTGCAGACGAAACACGAGAACGGCACGCTGAACCTCTGGCAGGTGAGGTTTGCGGCGGAGGACGACGCGGCGGCGGGCGGCTGCAGCGGCGGCGGCGGCGGCGGGGCGACGTCTTCGTCGTCGCCGCGGTTCGAGACGGTGGTGAGCGTGGCGCATTCGGCGCGCGTGTGCGGCCACCGCTTCCGCACGAACGACGTGAAGTGCCACCCGGTGCTGCCGCTGCTGCTGACGACGTCGCACCACAACCTGCCGCGCGTGCTGCCGCCGTGCGAGGCGAGCGGCATCATCCGCGACGCCCACGACGTGCCGCGCATGTGCTTCTGCAGCGAGCTGATCCTGTGGAAGGTCGACACCGTCGGGCCGCTGTCAAAGTCCGGAGGAATCAAGGAGCTCGCGCGGCTCAACTCGCCGGAGATATCGGCGTTCTCCAACGTCGCGTGGGTTCCCACGCTGCTGCCCAGGTATGTGGCTGTCCGCGAGGGGGAAGGGGAGGAGGAGGAGGAGGAGGAGGAGGAGGAGGAGGAGGATGAGGAGGAGGAGGAGGAGGGGGAGGAGAGAGGAGGGAGGAGGAGGAGGAGGGAGGAGGTTACGTCTAAAAGTTACGTCTAAAAGTTACGTCTAAAAGTTACGTCTAAAAGGGGGCATAAATTTTAATGTTGTAATTAATGATAAGACAATAAATATAGATAAGACTGATCCGTTCTAAAGAGGGGAGAAATTTTAATGTTATGACTAATGATAAGACTCGATTTTGTAGCTGTAAAAGTGACATCCAATGAAAAGTCCTGATCAAAAGTTGCATCCAAAAGGGGGGAGAAATGTTAACGTTGGGACTAACAATGAGACTTGTTGAATTCGTTTTCGCACTTTTGTATCCGTAAAAGTGAGCTGGTCCTGGACTGGGGGGAGTTACTGCTCTTGCTAACACGGTTACGAACTCGCGGTGACTCTTATAAACCGGTTTAAACTGCATAAAATTAAATGTGATAAAGTTAAATTAAATTAACTTGCAGTGACTCTTATAAACTGGTTAGAACTGCATAAAATTAACTTAGCGAATAAATATGCACGTCATAATGACATACAAAATGTATAGCGGCATACCGTGAATATCACTTATATCTCTATGGTATTATATCTGTCTACCGTGACTCTTTTATTCGTGTTTGCCGTGTGTCTTGAATCTCGATCATGTACATAACGAGTGTGTTTTTTGCATGTACGTAAAGTGTGTTTATGTTTTTTCGTGCGCAGCACGAGTCGTGGCTCGATGTCGAACTCTTCGTACGTCACGTGCGCGTGTGTTTTCGCGCGTACGTAACGTGTTTTTGTTTGTGTTTTCCCGCGCAGCACGAGTCTCGGCTCGATGTCGAACTCTTCGTACGTAACGTGTGTGTGTGTGTTTTCGCGCGTACGTAACGTGTTTTTGTTTGTGTTTTCCCGCGCAGCACGAGTCTCGGCTCGATGTCGAACTCTTCGTACAAAACGTGCGTGTGTGTTTTCGCGCGTACGTAACGTGTTTTTGTTTGTGTTTTCCCGCGCAGCACGAGTCTGGGCTCGATGTCGAACTCCTCGAGTGCGGTGTTTGTTGTGTCGGATGGCACGACGCTGCGCCTCTACCAGGCCGTCATCGACGCCCGCAGCATGCTCCAGGAAATACAAAAACAAACGCAGAGAAGACGCGTAAGTCACAAACGCGTCGCGAGCGTCCGCCAGGCGGCGCCGCGAGCGTCCGCCAGGGGGCGCCGCGGTACGCGTCGAGGATGAAAGTCTAATCTTAGCATGCGTATTCTACGTGTATCTCTCATACTTTACTTTGCGGTGATTTGGCTCAAGCGAATAGACTGCAAGTCTAACCTTGCTTAATACACGTGCTCTACGTGTGAAAGTGTATCTTTCATACTTGACCTTGTTGTGATTTGTCTCAAGCGAATTGACTGTGCACAATTCTTATCTTAGTGTGCATATTCTACGTGAGTACCTCGTCTCTTATACTTTGTGCTGATTTGTCTCAATCTTGCGTCGTGCAGTATCACAGTGCTGCGAGTGCTGCTAGCTACGCCAGCGCCTCTAGTGGTGAGGAGAGGAAGCATTCGCTGCTATTGGACAACCCGTATCATATCGCGAGTCAGCAGTCGGCGGTGAGACCGGGATGTCTCATACAGTTGGACAGCATATCCGATGCCAAACGATCCCACGACGTGACGTTATCAGACCTGCCAACCCTTACGATTTTTTCGTATTCCTTACGAATTCCATGATGTTTCTACGAATGTACGATCAAACTGAAAAACTTACGATTTTTTACAACTTGTGAAAAATTAATGTTTTTTACATTGTGAGCCGAGAAATATCTGGCGATTGTGGGCGCAGCCATATTGGATCACGCGTGATCTAGAGTTAGTCCCATCATTCATTGCGCGCATAACATACAAACAAAATGGCCGCCTGCTGCAAGAAAAGAAAAGCCTTACTATTTTCATGAATCACAGGTTGGCAGCGTCTGCATTATGTTAGGTTACGTTACGGTGCATTACGCAGGGTGCTCCGAAATTAACGCGAGTCCGGAGTCAAATACTCCCAGATTTACTGTCGGACTCCCTGATTTGGCATATGCAGGAGTCCGTGTGACTCCCTAAATATTCTGCTATACTACTAGTTCTGTTCCAG
>NW_014577996.1:4646-18573 GCF_000485595.1 Priapulus caudatus | reverse complement strand
CCAACATCTATAATAACAATTATATCTAATAACAATAACATCTCTCACAGACCCCGGTACGAAGGTGTTCAACTACTACGTGCCAGACACCAACATCTATAATAACAATTATATCTAATAACAATAACATCTCTCACAGACCCCGGTACGAAGGTGTTCAACTACTACGTGCCAGACACCAACATCATGCAGGAGGACGATGCGGTGTCTAACCCGTCGTCGAGCCGAGGCAGCTCCCCGACGGGCCTGCGTCCGGGCAGCCCGCCGCTAACCTTCCCCCGCTCTACGACGCCGACCGCACAGATGAGCAGCGCCAAGCTGTCAATCACCACGACGAAGGTCTGCTCGCAGAAACTACACCTGCCCAGGAACGTCGAGGTGAGATGTGTGTGATTAATTATGCGTGTAATTAACGTGATTAACGGCGCATTTAATTCATGCGTCGCTGTTCTTTTTACTAATGTTTTATATTCCTCCCTCCCAGGCACGAGTGCAAGTGCTTGAGCAGGTCTAATTCACACGTCGTGGTTTTTTGCTAGTGTTTTTTGCTAGTCTTTTCCCTGTTGTTTACTAATGTTTTATATTCCTCCCTCCCAGGCACGAGTGCAAGTGCTTGAGCAGGTCTAATTCACACGTCGTGGTTTTTTGCTAGTGTTTTATTGTCTTTTTCCTGTTGTTACTAATCTTCCTCCTGCGGAAACGCGCAGGTGCTTAAGAGAGATCTAATTTACACATCATGGTTTTTTGTTAATGGTAATAGCTCTATTGCTAATGTTGCCGGTTTGCTAATGTTTTATCTTCCCCCCCTCCCACGCACGCGTGCAGGTGCTAGACGCAATGATAGACTATAGACCCGCGTGTCAATTCACACGTGGTGGATTATTGCTAATGTTTTCTATCTTCCCTCCCCTCCCACGCACGCGTGCAGGTGCTAGACGCGACGGCTGCTGCGGGTCACCTCAGCTCCTCCTCCATCTACCCTGCCTGCTTCGCTCCCTACCTCGTCACCATCGCGTGCTCCGACGGCACCGTCAGATTCCTCAAGTGTGAGATGGGCTTCACCGCGGGGGACGACGTTGCCGCGGCGACGGCCGAGCAGCCGAGCTTCGAGTGGAAGGAGTGGGACATGATGACGAGCACCTCAGCTTCCAGCGAGATTTACCTAGCAGGTGAGCGTGAGCGTAAACAAACACTTACAATAATTAAAACTTACAAACGTAGTACGTAGAAACTTACAACTAACGATAAAGTAAGTAACAAGATGGGTTCTATGAGGATAAACATAAGCAGTAGGTTTGACTGTGTGACGTCTATCTAGCCGGTGACTACAAACATGTTCCAAACAAAACAACATAATACATAAACACCATAACCACGTTAAAGCGATAGCATGTCGTTGCGCGATGTCAGCCCCTCGCGGTGCGCTGCGCCTACAGTAAACAACAAACATACGTAACAGTAAACAATAACAACGTTACGTAGCATGTCGTTGCGGGTCAGCCCCTCGCGGTGCGCTGCGCCTACAGTAAACAACAAACATACGCTAAACAGTAAACATATAACAACGTTAACGTAGCATGTCGTTGCAGTCAGCCCGCTCGGCGGTGCGCTTGCGCCTACAGTAAAGCAAAACCAAAACATACATAACAAAACAATAACAACGTTACGTAGCATGTTCGTTGGCAGGTCAGCCCCTCGCGGTTGCGCTGCGGCCTACAGTAACACACAAACATACATAACAGTAAACTAATAACAACGTTAGCGTAGGGCATGTCCTTGCAGGTCAGCCTTCCTCGGCGGTGGGCTGCGCCTACAGAACAACAAAGCATACATAACAGAGTAAACAATAACAACGTTAACGTAGCATGTGCAGGCCTTCGCGGTTGCGCTGCGCCTACAGTAAACACAGAAACATACATACAGTAAAACAATAACATGTTACGTAGCATGTCGTTGCAGGTGCGGCCCCTCGCGCGGTGCACTGCGCCTACAGTAAAACAACAACACATAGATAACAGTAAACCACTAACAACGTTAGTAGCACTTTCGTTGGCAGGTCAGCCCTCGCGGTGGCTGCGGCCTACAGTAAATCAACAAACATAGATAACAGTAAACAATAACAACGTTACGTAGCATGTCGTTGCAGGTCAGGCCCTGCTCATGTGCGCCTGCGCCTACAGTAAAACAACAAACATAGATAACAGGTAAACAATAACAACGTACGTACCGCATGTCGTTGCAGGTCAGCCAGCCTCGCTTGCGCTGGCCATACAGTAAACACAAACATTACGTAAACAGTAACAATAACAACGTTACGTAGCATGTCGTTGCAGGTCAGCCCCTCGCGGTGCGCTGCGCCTACAGTAAACAACAAACATACATAACAGTAAACAATAACAACGTTACGTAGCATGTCGTTGCAGGTCAGCCCCTCGCGGTGCGCTGCGCCTACAGTAAACAACAAACATACGCTAACAGTAACAATTAACAACGTTACGTAGCATGTCAGCCCCTGCGGCGGTGCGCGGTGCCGCCTACAGCTAAACACAAACATACGTAACAGTAAACATAACAACGTTACGTAGCATGTCGTTGCAGGTCGCCCCTCGGCGGTTGCGCTGGCGCCTACGCAGTTAAACAACAACATACGATAACAGTAAACAGATAACACGTTACGTAAGCATGTCCTTGCAGTCAGCCCCTCATGGTGCGCTGCGCCTACAGTAAACTAACAAACATACATAACAGCTAAACAATAACAACGTTCGTTAGCAAATGTCCTTGCAGGTCAGCCCCTCATGGTGCGCTGCGCTACAGGTAAACACCAAACACTACGTAACAGCAAACAATTAACAACGTTAGTAGCATGTGCCGTTGCAGGCAGCCTCGCGCCTGCCGCCGGCGCCTAACAGTAAACAACAAAACATACATAACAGTAAACAATAAGCCACGTTACGTAGCATGTCGTTTGCAGGTCAGCCCCTCGGCGGTGCGCTGCGCCACAGTAAAACAACAAACATACATAAACGTAAAACAATAACACGTTACAGTAAGCCATGTCGTTTGCAGGTCAGCCCCTCGCGCTGCCGCCTACAGTAAACAACAAACATACATAACAGTAAACAATAACGCACGCTTAGTAGCATGTCAGCCTCGCGGTGCGCTCCGCGCCTACAGTAAACAACAACATACATAACAGAAACAATAACAATGTTACGTAGCATGTTCGTTGCAGTCAGCCTCGCCGGTGGCGCCTTACAGTAAACAAACAACATACATAACAGTAAACAAAACAACGTTACGTTAGCATCGTCAGCCCCTCGGCGGTGTGGCTGCGGCCTACAGTAAACAACAAACATAACATAACAGTAAACAATAACAACGTTACGTAGCATGTCGTTGGGGCAGCGTCAGCCCCTCGCGGTGCGCCTGCGGCTACATAAACAACAAACATACGTAACAGTAACAATAACAACGGTTACGTAAGCCATGTCGTTGCCAGGTCAGCCCCTCGCGCGTGCGCTGCGCTACAGTAAACAACAAACATACATAACAGTAAACAATAACAACGTTACGTAGCATGTCGTTGCAGGTCAGCCCCTCGCGGTGCGCTGCGCCTACAGTAAACAACAAACATACATAACAGTAAACAATAACAACGTTACGTAGCATGTCAGCCCCTCGCGGATTGCGGCTGCGCTACAGTAAACAACAAACATACGTAACAGTAAACAATAACAACGTTACGTAGCATGTCAGCCCCTCGCGGTGCGCTGCGCCTACAGTAAACAACAAACATACATAACAGTAAACAATAACAACGTTACGTAGCATGTCGTTTGCAGGTAGCCCCTCAATGGTGCGCTGGCCCTACAGTAAACAACAAAACATACAAAACAGTATAACAATAACAACGTTACGTAAGCATGTCAGCCCCTCGCGTGCCGCTGCCGCTACAGTAAACAACAAACAGTACATACACAAGTAAACAATAACAACGTTACGTAAGCATGTCGTTGCAGGGTCAAACCTCGCCGGTGCGCTGCGCCCTACAGTAAACAACAAACATACATAAACAGTAAACAAAACAACGTTACGTAGCATGTCGTTAGGCGATGTCAAGCCCCTCGCGGCTGCGTGCGCCTACAGTAAACGAACAAAGCATACGTAAACAGTAAACAAGTAACAACCGTTACGTAGCATGTCGTTGCAGGTCAGCCCTCGCTGTGCGCTGCCGCGCTACAGTAACAACAAACATACATAAAGTAACAATAACAACGTTACGTAGCAGTCAGCCTCTGCGGTGCCGCCTGACGCCTATCAGTAAGACAACAAAACAAACATAACAGTAACAATAACAATGTTTACGTAGCATGTCGTTGCAGGTCAGCCCCTCGCGGTGCGCTGCGCCTACAGTAAACAACAAACATACGTAACAGTAACAATAACAAACTTACGTAGGCAGTCAGGCCCTCTCGCGGTGCGCTGCGCCTAACCAGTATAACAACAAAACATACATAACAGTAAAACCAATAACAACGTTACGTAGCATGTAGCCCCTCGCCGGTGTGCTGGCGCCTACAGTAAACAACAAACATAGCATAACAGTAAAATAACAACGTTTAGCGTAGGCAATGTCGTTTGCAGGTTCAGCCCCGTCGGCGGATGCGCTGCGCCTTACAGTAAACAACAAACATATCGTCAACAGTAAACAATAACAACGTTACGTAGCATGGTCGTTGCAGGTCAGCCCTCGGGTGCGCGCTCGCATATTACTAAACAACAAACATACATAACAGTAAAACAATACAACGTTACTAGCATGTCAGCCCACTCGCGGTGCGGCTGCGCCTACAGTAAACAACAAAACATACGTACATAAACAATAACAAACGTTACTAGCATGTCGTTTGCAGGTCAGCCCCTCGCGGCTGTCGCTGCGCCTACAGTAAAGACAACAAACATACGTAACAGTAAACAATAACAACGTTAGAAGACATGTCGTTGGCGTCAACCCTTCGCGTGTGCGCGCTGCGCCTACAGTAAACAACAAACATACATAACAGTAAACAATAACAACGCTTACGTAAGGCATGTCGTTGCAGCGTCAGCCCCGCGCGGTGCGCTGCGGCCTACAAGTAAACAACAAACATACCGTAACAGTAAAACAATAACAACGTTACGTAGCATGTCGCTTGCAGGTCCAGCCCCTCGCGGTGCGTGCTGCCCTACTAAGTAAACAACAAACAATACATTCAACCGTAACAATAACAACGTTACGTAGCAGGTCAGCCCTTCGCGTGTGGCGCTGCGCCTACAGTAACAACAAACATCGTAACAGTAAAACCAACTAACAACGTTTACGTAGCATGTCGTTGCAGTCAACCCCTCGCGGTGCGCTTGCGCCCTACAGTAAACAACAAACACATACATAACAGTTAAACAATGACAACGTTACGTAGCATGGTCGTTGTGCAGGTCAGCCCTCTCGTCGGTGGCGCTGCGCGCTACCAGTAAACAACAAACATACATAACAGTAAACAATAACAACGTTACGTAGCATGTCGTTGCAGGTCAACCCCTCACGGTGCGCTCGATAACGCTAACAACAAACAACATAACATATTAACAGATAACAACGTTTTACGTAGGCATGTCAGCCCCTCGCTGTTGTGCGCTGGCGCCTACCAGTAAAGCAACAAACATACATACAGTAAACAATAACAAGCGTTACGTATCGTCGCTTCGCAGGTCAGCCCCTCGCGGAGTGCGCTTGCCGCTACAGTAAACAACCAAACAGTATCATAACAGTAAACAATAACAGACGATTACGTAGCATTGTGCAGCCCCTCGGCGTCGCTGCGCCTACAGTAAACAAAAACATACATAACAGTAACACATAACAAGCGTTACGATAGCAATGTTCAGCCGCTCGTGCGCTGGCGCTGCGCCCCTAACCAGTAAACAACAAAACATACGTAACAGAAAACAATCAACAACTTTACGTAGCATGTCAGCTCCCTCCGGTGCGCTCCGGCCCTACCAGTCAAACAACAAACACTACGTAACAGTAAACAATACAAGCTTACGTAGCATGTCGTTTAGCAGGTCAACCCTCGCGGCTGCGCTTGCGCTACAGTAAACACACAACATACATAACAGTAAACAAGTAACAACGTTTACGTAGCATTCGTCACCCCTCGCGTGCGCATCCTACAGTAAACAACAAACATAGCGTAAACAGTAAACAATAACAACGTTACGTAAGCATGTCGTTGCAAGTGTCAACCCGTCGGCGGTGTGGCGGCTGCGGCCTACAGTAAACAACAAAAACATACATAACAGTAAACAATAACAACGGTTACGTAGGGCATGTGTTGCCATTTCAGCCCCTCGCGTGTGCCGGCTGCGCCTAGCAGTAAACAACAAACATACATAACAGTAAAACAATAACAACGTTACGTACATGTACTTGCAGGTCCAGGCCGCTCGCGGTTGCGCCTGCGGACCTACAGTAAACAAAACATACATCAACAGCTAAACAGATAACAACTCCTACGTAGCATGTACAGCACCTCGCGTCGCTTCCGCGCTGCGCCTCAGTAAACAACAAACATACATAACAGTAAACAATAACAACGTTACGTAGCATGTCGTTGCAGGCTCAGCCCCTCGCGGTGCGCTGCGCCTACAGTAATGACAACAAGACATACATAACAGTAAACAATAACAACGTTACGTACGCATGTCGTTGGCATGTCAGCCCCCTCGTCGCGGTGGCGCTGCGGCCTACACCGTACCACACACAAACATACCGTAACAGCTAAACCAATAACACACGTTCGTAGCATTGTCGTTGCAGGTCAGCCCCTCGCGGTCGCTGGCTGCGCTACAACAGCTAAAACAACAAACATACATTACACCGTAACAATAACAACGTTACGTGCATGTCGTTGCAGCGTCACCCCTCGGGCGTGCAGCTGCCGCCTACAGTAAACACAAACATACATTAAACAGTAAACATAAACAACGTACGTAGCATGTTCAGCCCTCGCGGTGCGCTGCGCTACAGCTAAACAACAAACATACATAACAGTAAACAATAAACACACGTTACGCTAGCATGCGTTGCAGGTCAAGCCCTCGCGGTGCGCCTACAGTTTAAAACAAACATACGTAACAGTAAACAATAACAACGTTACGTACATGTCGTAGGCATGTTCAGTCCCCCTCGCGGTGCCACTGCGCCTTACAGTTGAAACAACAACATACATAACAGTAAAACAATAACACGTTACGTAAGGCATGTCGTTGCAGGCCAGCCCCGCGCGGCGCTGCGCCTACAGTAAAGCAACAAACATAGATAACAGTAAACAATAAAAACGTTTACGTAGCATCGTCTTCACAGCCCTCACCGCGTGGCCTGGCGCCTACCAGTCAAACAACAAACATAAGCGTAACAGACAACAATAAACAACGTTACGTAGCATGTGGTTGCAGCGTCAGGCCCTCGCGTGCGCTGCCCGCCTAACAGTAAACAACAACATAGATAACAGTAAACAATAACAACAGTTACGTAGCATGTCCAAGCCCCTCTGCGGCCGCGTGCGCTAGCCCTACAGTAAAACAAAACACATACATTAACAGTAAACAATAACAACGTTCGTGGACATGTCGTTGCATGTCAGCCCCTCCGCGGTGCGCTGCGCTAGCAGTGTAGAGAGCGAGAGCAGAAGCAGTACATAACACGTAAACAATAACGCAAGTACGTAGCATGTCGTTGCAGGTCAGCCCCTCATTGGTTGCGCTGCGGCCTAACAGTAAAACACAACATACAGCTCAACAGTAAACAATAACAACGTTACGTAGCATGTCGTTGCAGGTCAGCCCCGCGTTCTGGCGCTGCCGGCCTACAGTAAACAAAAACGTACATAACGCAAGTAAACAAATAACAACGTTACGTAGCATGTCAGCCCCTTCGCGGTGCGCTGCCGCCGTACAGAAACAAACATAAACATACGATAACAGGTAACAATAACAACGTTACGTAGCACCCATAGTCCGTTGCAACGGTCAGGCCCCTCGCGCGCGGTGTACGCGCAGGCGCTTTTTACTAAACAAACAACAAACATAGATAAAGTAAAACAATACACACACTCTCACGTAGCGCATGTCGTTGCAGTCAGCCCCATCGCGCGTGCGCTGCGCGGGCTACAGTAAACAACACCACATACGTAACAGTAAACACATAACAACGTTACGTAGCGCATGTCGTTGCACGCTCAGCCCCTCGCGGTGCGCTGGCCGCCTACACGTAAACAACAAACAGTACATAACAGCTAAACATAAACGTTACGTCAGCATGTCGAGGCGAACCCATCGCGGTGCCTGCCCTTACAGTAAAGCAACAACAACATACATAACAGTAAAAAACGAAGTAACAAAACGTTACGTAGCATTCCGTTGCCAGTCAGCCCCTCGCGGTGCGCTGCCGCTACAGCTAAACAAACACAATAGATAACAGTAAAACAACTAAAAAGTTACGTAGCATGTCGTTGCAGGTCACCCTCTCGCGGTGCGCTGCCTACAAGTAAACAAACAAACATACTATAGCAGTAAACAAATAACAACGTTATCGTAGCAGGTCGTTTGCAGGTCAGCCCCTCGCGGTGCCTGCGCCACAGTAAAAACAAATGCTACTATACACATGTAAACAATAACACACGTACGTAGCATGTCGTTGCAGCCTGTGCAGCCCCTCGCGGCCTGCGCTGCGCCTACACAGTAAACAAACAACATACATAACAGTAAACCAATAAAACGTTAACGTAGCATGTCAGCCCTCGCGGTGCGCCTGCGCCTACAGTAAAACAACAAAATACATAACAGTAAACTAAAACAATCTACGTAGCATGTCGTTGCAGGTCAGCCCCGCTCCTTCAGCGGTGCGCTGCGCTACAGTAAACAACAAACATACGTAACCATAGTATAACTATAAACAACACGTCGTTGCAACGTAACATCTTATTGTTGCAGGCCAGCCTCTCGCCGTACGCTGCGCCTACAGCGGCCGCATCGCCTGCGCGTTCAAGATGAACGAAACCACGATCCCGGGTCCGTTGTCCGACGACGGCGTCGGTCATACGCGCAAGACCGTGGACGTCGCCGTGGCGATCTACGAGTGCGAGTCGACGGGCGGCGCGGAGTGGGTGTTGGAGGACACGATAGAGCTTCGTCGCGTGCGCATCCCCGCCGCCGCCGACGTCAGACACGACGTCGACCTCAACTTCCTCTCGCGCTCGAAGCAGATGTCGATGGTGCGGTCGGTCGAGAACTTTGAGCGGCTCTTCCAGAGCCACGTCGCCGACTACGAGAAGGACAACCTGCACGAGTTCATCCACAAGACGCTCACGCGGCGGCTGTCCGTGCCCAGCATGGCGACGCTGCACAACATACGCAAGGCTGTGTTCGCCATCAAGGATCAGGGTGCGTCTAACGCGCGCGGGCGAGGGGGGCGAGGGTGGGGGGTTGTAGCATCGTTCATCATCATGCCACGTCGTCACCATTTTTGTCGTCACCAACCTTGTCGTCATCGTCCTTGTCGTCACCATCCTCGTCGTCACCATCCTCGTCGTCACCATCCACGTCGTCACCATCCTTGTCGTCACCATCCTTGTCGTCACCATCCTTGTCGTCACCATCCTTGTCGTCACCATCCTTGTCGTCACCATCCGGTGACGACAAGGATGGTAACGACAAGGATAGTTACGACGAGGATGGTGACGGCAAGGATGGTGACGACGAGGATGGTGACGACAAGGATGGTAACGACAAGGATAGTTACGACGAGGATGGTGACGACAAGGATGGTGACGACGAGGATGGTGACGACAAGGATGGTGACGACGAGGATGGTGACGACAAGGAAGGTGACGACAAGGACGGTGACGACAAAGACGGTGACGACGAGGATGGTGACGACAAGGATGGTGACGACGAGGATGGTGACGACAAGTCCACGTCGTCACCATCCTTGTCGTCACCATCCTTGTCGTCACCATCCTCGTCGTCACCATCCTTGTCGTCACCATCCTTGTCGTCACCATCCTCGTCGTCACCATCCTTGTCGTCACCATACTCGTCGTCACCATCCTCGTCGTCACCATCCTTGTCGTCACCATCCTTGTCGTCACCGTCCTTGTCGTCACCGTCCTTGTCGTCCCCATCCTTGTCGTCACCATCCTTGTCGTTCTCCGCATTGTCATCGTGTCATGTTAATGTCCGTGTAAATACTGCTCAGAACATGCGCAGGGAGGGCTGCACACGCAGAGATGATGCTTTCACACTCCACGATAGTGTCTGTCTGCGATGGCTTCCCTATTCTTTAGGCTATGCTCTCTTTTTGTATCAACACGTCGCGTACATAGCGTGGCGCTGGTCTCGTATCGTGTCGGCTCCTGTTCCGGCGAGGTGTGTTAGACGCAGCGTGTTGCGTGTGTTTCAGGTTTGCTGTTGCAGTCGTAGCGTGGCATTAAGTGCGCGAGTCTCTTCTCGAATCGTGTCTTAGAGGCAGCGTGTTGCGTGTGTTTCAGGGTTGCTGTTGCAGTCGTAGCGTGGCATTAAGTGCGCGAGTCACTTCTCGAATCGTGTCTTAGACGCAGCGTGTTGCGTGTGTTTCAGGTTTGCTGTTGCATTCGTAGCGTGGCATTAAGTGCGCGAATCTCTTCTCGAATCGTGTCTTAGAGGCAGCGTGTTGCGTGTGTTTCAGGTTTGCTGTTGCAGTCGTAGCGTGGCATTAAGTGCGCGAGTCACTTCTCGAATCGTGTGTTAGACGCAGCGTGTTGCGTGTGTTTCAGGCCTGCTACAGCAGAAGTGTTGTGTGCAGCTGGACTGGGTGTCGACCGAAGATGGCTCCCACATCCTGTGCGTCGGCGTTGGTAACGAGATCAACCTGTACGCTCCCGTGTCGAGCGAGATAGCGACCGCCAACATGCGAGCGATGCAGGTGAGCTCCTCGCTAATTAACGAGTTACTAACGAGCTACCAGGTGCTACGAGTTAGCAGGTGAAGTGGCTGGCGCAAATCCAACGTAGATTTCAACGAAAGGCGGACGATTGTATATTTTTCGGGCTGTAGTTTTTTGGCTGACGATTTCCTCTGCTGAATTTAAATTAGTTTCAAAAAAAAAATTTTGAAAGTACAACTATAAGCTTTCATAATATAATTATAAATAACTATATCTAATAATAACTTAACAATTAATAATTGTTAATAATTAAGGTTTCAATCAGCCTCATATACAATACATATATACTATTGTATATGTTACGTATTACATACTATTATAATGTGGTATACAGGAGAAGAATGTGAGTGTGCAGCAGAAGCCACGGCCCATGCTGCAGCGATCTAGCTCTGTCGCTGCTCAGAACTACACGTCGGTCGACGTCATACACTGGATGAGGCTGCACACGATCGGCCTGACGACCGCCGACGGTCTCCCGCCGCTCCCCATGGCTATGTCGTTCGTCAGGGACGGTCTACTCGTAGTCGGCATGGACAACGAGATGCAGGTATAGCCCCTAGACTGCCGCCGCGACTTTTCCTCGGTCGCGAGATGTGTTTGTTGGTGTTGCACGTGAGTTAGTAATAGGGTTGATTCAGCAAGAAGGAAGCGGGGGATATTCATTATATTATAATAACGAATTTTTGGATCGCGATGCAATCGTGCGTGTGTTGCCGTGGCAACCGCGATGTGTCGTGCGTTAGTTAGTGGTAGGATTGATTCGGTAAAAAGCAAACCGGGGAATGTTACGTTACTTGATCTCATCACTGCGCGTGTTTTGGACTGAGGTTCTGTTTGAGGGCTGTTTTTGGGGGAAGGTTGGATGTATATCTGCTATAAATATGCAGGTTTTGTCAGATTAAATGCTGTGAGTGTTGAACGTGTGAGATTTTCGGAATAACGTGAACGCAGTGATTGGTTCCAGGATTGTTAATTTATCGATTAATTTCGATGTATTTGTAATGAATTTAGGGGCATTAAGAACATGTTATAATGAGTGATTATTTACAGGTGTTTTCACAATGGAAACCAGAAGATCAAACTCAGGCATCCTTAGAAATGGAAACTCACAAATTAGATGACCATGTTGATATCAAGTAAGAGAGCAAGTCTATATTTATAATTATGTGTTTATTATTTTATCACGTAGTTATTTATATATACCTCTCACTGTATAGTTATCATTTTATTTTTATTGATTAGTTTCATGATATTGCAGAGTTACGTATGTGTACCTCTCACTGTATATATGTATATGTGTTTATTCTTTTATCACATAGTTATTTATGTATAGTTATCATATTATTAGTATTTATTAGTATTATCATATTGCAGAGTTACGTATGTGTACCTCTCACTGTATGTATGTATATATAAATTATATATATACATTATATACATATACATATACATACACACACATATATATACACATACACCTACACATACATATATATACACATACACCTACACATACATATATATATACATTATATACATACACACACATATATACACATATAATATACACATACACCTACACATACATATATATATATGTATAATGTGTCTTGGCAGGAGTGTGACCACCACCAGCTTTCAATCAGCGATGTCGAGTCGCACTAACTCTGTACTGAAGCTGAGCAGCATGGTGGGAAGCAGCAGCGGCAGCAGCGGCGGCGACGCACGCAGGAAGAAGCGATGCGGGGTGCGGGGTGGGACGGATGCGGGAGGCGGGGCGTCTGCGCCCGCCTCGCAGGACCGTGGGCTGTTGAGGCGCGCGTCTCAGCGAGCCCCGTCCTGTCCATCATACACCCGAAACACGACCGCTCATCGAACTACTCAACTGCGGCAAATCAGTCGGCTGATCAATGCTGTAAATCGATGCTGTGTGTGTGTGTGGGATCAACACTACGAACCTTGATCGATACACGTATCAAATTACTTTGATTGTATTCACGAGTATGCAATACGTTTGAATTTTCACGTATCAATCCGTTGATTATTCATCGATACACGTATCAAAAGTACATTTGAAAACTATTAACGATACAGCCGTATGCAATACGTCTTGAGCTATACCGATACACGTATCAATACGTTTGAGCTATTACGCGATACCGTATCAATTATACGTTTGACTATTAACGATACCAGCTTATCAAATACGATTTTGACTATTACCGCAGGAACTCAACCAACGGTATCAGATACGTTTTGATTATTAAACGAGTATACATCGTATCAATAAAACGTCCCTGACCAATCTTCCGACCATGTAGCTCGTAGGGCCAACGTATAGCGGCTAGTGCCTAAGCTTTGTATAAAGCATACAATAAGGAGATCCAGTTTGATTGACGTTAATCCAGCCCAGAGCAAAACGGATAGGCAGACATGTCTCAAAGCTCCATCCTACAAGAAAACATCAAGAGGAACGATAGAAATATTCGTTACACACGAAAATGTTGTGAAGACAATTGTTGACGATTTATTGGAAGTGTGCTGGTGTTTGAGTCGGTGAGGATAGCAGCAAGCACGCGAAGTCGACTGCACATGATGATAATAAATATCACTAGCAATAATCATGCGAGACAGAACAGCGGAATGATGCTGGTTATTAAGTGATGTCACATGCATCCGTTGGCTTGGTATCAAAATCCATCAATGCGATTCATAAGAAAAAAGAAAAATTCTTGTTTGTGTTAAAACTTGAACACAAAACTGAAAAGTGATAGAATCAGGAGATATCATCGCTACTATACAAGATCCTTTACTTAACATACATGTATATACACACAGTTAGTAAAGCATCGCAAAACAAACAGTAAAGAGGGCTAACAACACATACATGCATCACACGCG
>NW_014577996.1:0-4636 GCF_000485595.1 Priapulus caudatus | reverse complement strand
CGGTTGGGGGTGTTCTCTACGGTCGGAGGATGTTCTCTACGGTCGGGGGTGTTCTCTATGGTCCGGGGGTGTTCTCTACGGTTGGGGGTGTTCTCTACGGTCGGAGGATGTTCTCTACGGTCGGGGGTGTTCTCTACGGTCGGGGGGTGTTCTCTACGGTCGGGGGTGTTCTCTACGGTCGGGGGTGTTCACTACGGTTGGGGGGTGTTCTCTACGGTCCGGGGGTGTTCTCTACGTGTGACTGTCGGGTCGCGTTGACTTCGGCAGTCGTGTTTGTAGCATTGAACCACTTGTACAATTCTCCGTTAGTGAGATGCGAGTGCAGGTAAAATTTGACAGTGGTCACGCAAGGACTCGCCCCCATAAATCTCCTGTATGTAGCGTTGTCCATTCTCTAAAGGCGGTTCTACTGTATATAATCAGGAAATAGACTATTGATAGATAATTGATAGACTCCTGATATAATTACCATTAAAGGTAAATTTCGAGTGTTTTTTATAAACAGGAATCCATTCTATAATGATGCTACTACATGAGCATACAATTGTTCACTTGTTTGTTTGTCGTGCAGGACTACAGCGATCTGTTTGAGTTTGGCGACGATGGCGGAGGCGGCGGGGAGGACGACGACACGTTCCTCGTGGGAAGCCCCGGTCGCGTGCGCATGAAGTCTGGATCAACGCCCGTACACCCTAACTACTTCGGACCCTTCCAGGTACGGACGCGTGCGCGTGATGGCAGTGACACTAACTGTAAAACCTACCTTAAACTAACCGTTGGCTGGCTGACTGGTTGGCTGGCTGACTGGTTGGCTGGCTGGCTGACTGAATGGCTGGCTGGCTGACTGGTTGGCTGGCTGACTGGTTGGCTGGCTGGCTGACTGAATGGCTGGCTGGCTGACTGGTTGGCAGGCTGGCAGGCTGGAAGGCTGGCTGGCTGGGTGACTAACTGACTTGGTTTACGGTTAGTTTATGGTAAGTTTATGGTTAACGGTTAGTTTATAGTAAGTTTATGGTTCACGGTTAGTTTATAGTAAGTTTATGGTTCACGGTTAGTTTATAGTAAGTTTATGGTTCACGGTTAGTTTATGGTAAGTTTATGGTTAACGGTTAGTTTATGGTAAGTTTATGGATTCCCATTCAGTCAGCCAGCCAGCCAGCCAGCCAGCCAGCCAGCTACCCATTCAGTCAGCCAGCCAGCCAGCCAGTCAGCCAGCCAGCCAGCTACCCATTCAGTCAGCCAGCCAGCCAGCCAGTCAACCAGTCAGTCAGCCAGCTACCCATTCAGTCAGCCAGCCAGCTAGCCAGCCAACCAGTCAGCCAGTCAGCCAGTCAGCCAGCCAACCAGCCAACCAGTCAGCCAGCCAGCCAGCCAACCAGCTACCCATTTAGTCAGCCAGCCAGCTAGCCAGCCAACCAGTCAGCCAGTCAGCCAGTCAGCCAGCCAACCAGCCAGCCAGCCAGCCAGCCATTTTTGCAACGAATTCATCGTTTGCAATCTTTATTTTGTTCGTGCGTCATCGTAACGTGTGATCGTTGTGTCTTCCGCGCGCGTGTGACAGGTGCAACTCCTCACCAAGTACCTGACGCACACGCTGCTGCCGGGCTTGACCAGCCTTGATCAGATGCACCTGCTAGCGATGGCCGACACAGTAGCGTCCACCGACGCTGACCGATACGGAACCACGCAGACTGCAGGTACGTACTGACCTGAATGATGGTGTAGATGCGATGATAGGTTATGCTGAGTGCATGTATGCGGCACGTATGTGACCACCCACATGGTGTAGCAATGTTGACACGCGTTAGTAATCTAGTTAAAACATCAGGTAAAGAAAAGACGCGGCAATGTGGTCATAATCAATCATGATACACGAGCGCGCGGGATTTTCGGCAAGTGAGTCTCGTTAGAACGTGCGCGCGCTCGTTGTTCTAGTTCCTCGCGTTCGCGCACGACGCCGTGATAGTCGTTTAGCGTGCTCGCGCAGTACAACAACACTACTGCGTACGGTTTTTAGCAGTCGTGGATGAATTTGTTGCTTCAGATAAGAAGAGTGCTGAGTCGTACAGTGGGATGGGTCTCGGTGGAGGAGGCGGGGGCTATGCAGCCGTTACTGCTGTCAGCACTGGCACAGGTTCGTATCGCCCTCCTATATCCTGGCTGTCTTTCCTCGTATATATATCATATATATCTTAAATATATAGCCAGTCATGGTGTCGCTCTGGTCGTGGCTAAGAAAATTAATGTTCAAATTCTGTGTCTAAATTCGATTGCTGATTTCTATAACTCTCAGTTCTACTACGTACAATACCTATAGTGAAATCCATAAGCATTCAGCCAGTGCTGATTTCTAAAATTCCCATTTCTACTACGTACAATACCTATACTGAAATCCATAAGCATTAATGATCAGTCAGTCCTGCGCGGGTGTTGCCGGTCCCTTGCGTAGGGGAGGGTATGTGGTCGCTGTTTCTAACGCTGCTGCTGCTGCTGATGATGTTTGCTGCAGACACGATCGATGACTGTGGTCTGCGTTTCCTGCTCGCCATGCGGCAGTACACCTACCTGCAGCGCTCGCTGCCTCCCGTCCACCGCGCGCAGCTGCAGCAGATGGGACTGTCCACAGCGATGTTCGCATGGGCACTCCACTCCGAGGCACAGGTGAGTCGCCGTCTGCTCGCTAGATGGCGCTGTCGTGCTCGCTTGATGGTTAGCGTTGTCGGGGTTTGCGTGCGTGCGTGTGTGTGTGCAGGCGTGTCTGTGCATGTGCGTGCGGGTGTACGTGTGTGTTGCGTTCGTGCGTGCGTGTTTGTGTGTACATACAATTCTATTACACACGTGAATCATGTGTAAGCGTCGTGAATCATCAGTCTATGATCGCTCCGTTACTTCGCATTGCCAGTTTCCTTTCAAAAAACACATATCTATTCGTAATTACGAGCGCGTAAAACTGTCCCGTAACGATGTCGGTCGATAACGTGCATGCGTGGGTGTGATAATCTGCGCGTGTGTGTGCGTGCTAAGGTCTAACGCGTGTGTGCGTGCGTGCTAAGGTCTAACGCGTGTGTGCGTGCGTGCTAAGTCTGTAGACTGGCGTGTGTCGTGGCGTTGCTAAGCTGTAACGCGTGTGTGCGTGGCGTGCTAAAGCTGTATACGCGTGTGTGCGTGCTAAGGTTACGCGTTGTGTGTGTGCGGCTAAGGTCTAACGCGTGTGTGCGTGCTAAGGTCTAAGCGCGTGTGTGGCGGCTAAGAATCTAACGCTTGTGTGCGTGCGTGGCTAAGATCTAAGCGTGTGTGCGTGCGTGCTTAAGCGTAACGCGTGTGTGCGTGCGTGCTAAGCTGTAACGCGTGTGTGGCGTGCGTGGCTAAGCTGTAACGCGTCGTGTGGCGTGGCTAAGGTCAACCGTGTGTGCGTGCTTAAGGTTTACGCGTGTGTGCGTGCTAAAGGTTACGCGTGTGTGGTGTCGTGCTATAGGTTCTAACGCGTGTGTGTGTCGTGGCTAAGGTTACGCGTGTGTGTGTGCGTGCTAGGTCTAACGTCTGTGTTGTGTCGGGCTAAGTATCTAACGCGTGTGTGCCGTGCTAAGTGTGCTAACGCGTGTGTGTGTGCGTGCTAAGATGCTAACGCGGTGGTGTTGCGCTGGGCTAAGTCTAACCGTGTGTGTGTGCGTGCTAAGATCTAACGCGTGTGTGCGTGCGTCCTAAGCGTAACGCGTGGTGGCGGTGCGTGCTAAGCTGTAACGCGTGTGTGCGTTGCTAAGGTTACGCGAGGTGTGAGCGTGCTAAGCGTCCTAACGGTCCGTGTGTGCGTGCTAAGGTTACGCGTGTGTTGTGTGCCGTGCTACAGGTCTAACGCGTGGTGTGCGTGCCTAAGGTAGGCGTGTGTGTGTGCGTGCTAGAGGTCTAACCGCGTGTGTGGCGTGCCTAAGGTCTACGCGATAGTGTGTGTGTGTGCTTAAGGTCTAAACGCGTGTTGTGCCGTGCTAAGGTCTAACGCGTGTGTGCGGGCTAAGGTCTACACGCGAGTGTGTGTCGCGTGCTAAGGTCTATTAACGCGTGTGTGCGTGCGTATTAAGGTTATACGCGTTGTGTGTGTGCGTGCTGAAGGTCTAACGCGTGTGTGCGTGTCTAAGGTTACGCGTTGTGTGTGCCTGCGTGCTAAGGTGCCTAACGCGAGTGTGTGCGTGCACAGGTTACGCGTGTGTGTGTGCGTGCTAAGGTCTAACAAGCGTGTGTGCGTGCTAAGTTACGCGTGTGTGTGTGCGTGCTAAGGTCCTAACGCGTGTGGTGCGTGCTAAGGTTACGCGGGTGTGTGTGGCCGTGCTAAGGTCTAACGCGTTGTGCGTGCTAAGGTTACGTCGCTGTGTGTGTGCCGTGCTAAGGTCTAACAGCGTCGTGTGGCGTGCTAATGTACCTAACGCGAGTGTGGTGTGTGTGCTAAGGTCTAACGCGTGTGTGCCGTGCTAAGAGGTCTAAAGCGCGTGTGGGCGTGTCTAAGTCTAACGCGATGTGTGTGCGGCTAAGGTCTAACGCGTGTGTGTGTGCGTGCTAAGGTCTAACGCGTGTGTGCGTGCTAAGGTCTAACGCGTGCGTGTGTGCCGTGTGTAAGGTCTAACGCGTGTGTGGCGTGCTAAGG
>NW_014577995.1:120210-123494 GCF_000485595.1 Priapulus caudatus | reverse complement strand
TATATATTAACTTTCAGTAAATAACTTTATATTGCGGAGTGGCTGACTTGAAGAGAAGACTGTACAGTCAACTCGCACTCCCTCGCCGCATTTATATATATATCTGTTATATATAGTTTTTTATATATATATTAAATTTCAGTAAATAACTTTATATTGCGGAGTGGCTGACTTAGAGAGTAGACTGTACAGTCAACTCGCACTCCCTCGCTGCATTTATTTAAAAATCGTTGAGACGTATATAACTAAGTAACTATATAATATTTAAAAGATTAAATAAATTTACAAAATCTAAAAATCTAAAATCTTTTCCCAGTAGCTTCGCCACGGGTCAGCGACCCTGGTAACAATGAACATGTAACGTAGCCAGATTTTGTTTTGACTGGTATATGCAGCAGGGACTTTACATGCACCGTCTTCTTCCTACATCTTAGGTGAGGGCTACTGATGGAATATTATCATGTAAGTCTATGCTAGGATAACTCCTCCTCATTTTAAATGCATAATCGTTGCAAAATTTTATTCTTCTCGGGAGATATAGCGCATGCGCGAACATCGCTTCGGGCGTGCACTATACGGACTTAGAAAACATAACATAGCTTGCTGAGGGTGAGAGGGGTGGCAGACTGATGACAGGCGGCAGGGAAGGTAGGTGAGTGGGCGGAGAAAGACGAAGCAGACTGAGCGAGGGACAAGGGAGGCAAAGGGGAGGACGAGAGGGGATAAAATTGGGGATTTACTCCCTCCAGGCTAGGACGCCCTCCGAATTATAAGCACAGGTCCACAGATACAAATTAATACCAGACATCTATGTTGAAATACCCCCTAACCATAGTAAATTAATATTCATTAGAAAATATAACTCCTCTGGTGAGATATTGCTCATGCGCTAACACACTAACGTGGTCAGATTATGTACTGGCTAGTATATGCAACGGCGACCTTACATGCAAGTCTATTGTAGTGTAGATCCATGGTGATGCACAGACAAACATTCAACAGTCTCTTTAAACAGTAGTAACTATGGTTTATTATAAGTAACATAGTATAGAACACAGTGCGATTACAATATAAACATACGAATCAGAGTCTGAAGGCAGATTGCTCTCATTAACCTCTCCATGTCCTCGTTTATGGCTAATGGACCTTTGTGGTCACTTCTGTCAGGATGTACCGCTAGAACGTGATCATACGGGCTAGGACATATGTCACCCGTTTACACCTTGCGCTTCACTTTAATCATTAGTTTTATTACGCCCGTATATTCATGCAGATGGCTACCGTAAATCGGCACGGCCGTCGGCCTCCCTCTGTGCTTACGCGTAGCTGCGACCCTCACTCTCTTACATGACATTTTATTATCACGTTAACTCCTGCGAATTCTATGTCTTCAATGCTACGGTAAAACGCCGTATTACAGTTGTGTTTTTGGTGGATAAAAACGCAACATAATTTTAACCGATATATAACCTTGAAACAACGTCAGTTTCAACGTTGAATAGACGTTGTACATTTCAACGTTAAATCGACAATGTATTTTGCAGTGTCCAATATTGTAACATAATTTCAACTAATACAGTAAACACCCGCATAAAAGAACCCGTGATTTTCTGTTTTAGGCTGAAGAGGTTCTTATATTTTTTTAGGGGGGGGGGTTATTGTGTACATTATCTAAGTAAAATTAGCTTTTAATTAGTGAATAATTAACACTTAATTTAATTAAGCTACTGCTTAATATTAGAAATTATATTTTTGNGGGGGTGCTGCAGCACCCCCAGCACCCCCGGCTAGTAAACGGCACTAATGCGTAACGCTGTTTTATGGTGCCTTAATTGTGACCCTAAACCTAAGGACGTACGTGGATATTCGTCCGAGCAAAATATACACACAAGTACAAACAGTCAACCTAACCCAACCCTAACCGTATAACACTAACTCTAAACTGACTCGGCTATCTTATATACGCGTGTCATAGTACCCAAATTAATCTATGGTGTATAACCTTTCGTAGTGATGCGCAACAATGCTCGGACGAATATCCACGTCGCTAACCCTAACCCTAACCTACCCTAACCCTAACCCTAATCCTAACCCTAACCCTAACCCTAACCCATAGCGTTACGCGTTACGCATTAGTGCCGTTTACTAGCCGGGGGTGCTGGGGGTGCTGCAGCACCCCCTGTTTTTTTAGTTGAGTAGTGCGTGTGCACGTACACGTGCGTGCGTATGCACGTACACGTGCGTGCGTATGCACGTACAAGTGCGTGCGTATGCACGTACAAATGCGTACGGCGTGTGCACGTACACGGCTAACTACGAACTCGCTTATAACGAAAACAAACAATGCCAAGCTATGACAAAAGAAGCGTCGAAGGCGCCGCCTGTCTGTGTAGTATATGGTAATTATTTATTTATTTTTAGTTGAGAAGTAATTACCTCCGCCAAGGGGTTGGCAGGAGGTTGTTTTCACCGGCGTTTGTTTGTTCGTTTGTGGGTTTGTAACACCGTTCTTTGTGTACAGCCTAACTAAAAAAGTTATGGACGGATTGTCATAAAATTTTCAGCATACGTCAGAAAAGATTTTGGTGGTTATCCGGATCCAATTAATTAATTAATTAATTAATTAATAAATAAAATTTGCAGGATAGGTCAGAAATGGGGTAACTTAGAATTGATTACATTTTGGTGGTAATCCGGATCCAATTAATTAATTAATTAATTAATAAATAAAATTTGCAGGATAGGTCAGAAATGGGGTAACTTAGAATTGATTACATTTTGGTGGTAATCCGGATCCAATTAATTAATTAATTAATTAATAAAATTTTCAGGATAGGTCAGAGATGGGGTAACTTAGAATTGATTACATTTTGGTGGTCATCCGGATCCAATCAATTATTTAATTAATTAATTAATTAATAAAATTTCTCACAGTGAGAGAATTCAGCTGCCTTGGCGGAGGTCTGCGCTCTCCGAGTGCTCTAGTTTTATAATGTTTTCTCAATAAAATAATGCATGTTGCGGTATGCTGGAAACACCTGCGAAAATTTCGAGTGGTTTACGGCACCTCGTCAGCTCGTGTAAAGTTACGCAAAGGTTTACGTAAATTTTAGCTTGATGAATCGCACCTAAAACGGCCTCGCTTGCGTACGCGAAGTCGTACGCAAATTTACTAAATAACTGCGTTGATAAATCGCAACTAAGCAACGTCGATTGCGTACACAAGATTTACGCAAAATATTTTGCGTACGCATCTATGAGAGAGAGAGAGAGAGAGAGAGAGA
>NW_014577995.1:117778-120200 GCF_000485595.1 Priapulus caudatus | reverse complement strand
GTCAGGTAATCCGCAACGATTGGATTGGGGGCATGCTTAGTTTACCATTGACGTGCATGAGCGTGTCAATAATGCGGTTGATATGCGCGTCAGATGTGAATCTCATCAAGGGCATAGAGATGTCTCACGATACGTGTTGCGGCGCACTGCGATGCGGCAACTGACGCGAAGGGTCCATCTATCGAGTGCTTGGCATTCGCCGACGATGCGTTATCTCCGTAGTTTCGCCCTTCACCTCCACCGTTGTTTATCACGGAGCTTGATGCGCACTCCGTGTTATTATACAGTCAGATGACGCGCGAAGTCGGCGAGTGTCGATACGACGGCAGCGGAGATGGCGGTGACTGGAGTCTATAGCAAGCGAGGTACGGACCAGTAGGTGACGCGCGAGAGAGAAAGCAGAGAGAGATGAGAGGAGAGAGAAGAGAGGAGAGAGAGAGAGAGAGCGAGAGCGAGCAGAATTGCGTGTTCTCACCGCCTCGTTTTCTTTTATCGAGAATAATTTACGCGGGATTATAAATGAATGAGGCACTATAAAATTTGGTTGAATAGGAGAGTGATACGTTTAAAATTTAGTGGTTGCTAGTCGTCGGGGTGTTGTATAACTAGAGCGTCGCTATGGGGGCATAGGTCAAGTGGTGGTTGAATCGGATCAGCTGCTGGCATGTTCGATGACCAGTAGTGAACCAAACAGGTAGTCAGTGGTCATTGTACGGCGTGTTTGTCGCCCATTATACTTCTTAACAAGTTAAGTAATGAGTTACCGTCGCTTCTGTAGGTACTAGTCAAAAGGATATATACCTCGGCTCAACGTTTGTAGAGAAGTTTGTATTGACTGTTGCGTTACATGTGATTGTTCGCACGCACGCACGCCACACAAACGCGCGTCCACACCGTTGTCGCATCGCAACACACATCTGCGTCCTCCGCGTGCACACACATCAGCGATGCACAGCACTGCCGCACGCCGCGAACTCGCCCGCGAAGGCAGTACGTACAGAGAGCCCCTGTATTCGCTGCTATCATAAACTGTGTGCTAAGCGTACCACTCGTGGCGTGATCATCGTACTGTTGTGTCCTCTAATCGCTTACGTGTACACACGGCCGGTGACAACAGCTGCGAAACTAGGTCTCTGCCCTTTGTGTGTCCGTTACTTTCTCCCTGACTGTGTCGGGTCAAGCCGCACGGACCTTTGGCATTTCCTGTCGCATTGTTTAACAAACAATACGTAGCGTGTGCGCAGGTGGAATTAGATAGCGGCACGTGTGTGGCGGCGCCAGCTGTGTAGAGCGCGTGTTACCTACACTAGGAAATACCGACGCTGGCTTCCACATCTTACCCTGACGCGCGCGCGATACCACCCTGGTGCAGACAGGGCAGGACCCTGATGCGGACACAGTAGGACCCTTACATATAGGTGGTACCAGGAGTAAATAATCTTAATTGACGTATAGCCACAGTGACCGGTCCGCTGTGTTTGTGTGGGAAACTGGATCCGACAACTTGCTGGAAATTTGCATCATGTTGCTGACAAGTTTCGAGTAAAGCCTTGAATCTGTGGCCATTTAGCATGAATAAAGTATATGCTTATGTATGCACCTAAGAATTTTTAATTAATTTTTGACGCGGACGCTGTAACGCTCTGGTACTCTGGCGTATACATGTTTGAAGTTGACGTAGTTTTTACTAGAAAGGTGACCTAGGTTATGTCAGGTGGTACTATGTTAGGAGATACTAAATAGTAGCTGCCGACACGACTGGGCCGACCTCGCGAAAAACATCAACTTATTGTTACAGAGTTGACCTGCAACTTGACCTCTACTATTAGAGGCAATTCCTTAAATACACTCGTTTATCTAATCAATTTACCCAAATTTCCTTTTTTTAAATTACGCCATTGCATTGGGTACATCCGCCGTTCAAGTAATAGAGTTATAGATTATATTTGATTATACACGGTAGAAAGATTGCCACGACATGAGAGTATGAGAATTTACCGCATATAATAGTGATAAATATATAAATGCATGTGTGCGTGCATGCGTGTGCGTGCGTGCGTGTGCGGTGCGTGTGCGTACGATGATTGGTAACGCTACCTATGCAATTATTATAGCCTGGGGTAGCTCCTGTTACAGCCCGACCACGCTCTACGACTGTTAGACGTCGTAGGAAGAAGCGATAATGTAACTTGTGGCTACTCTTGTTCATGGTCTTTACTGACATGACTCGACTTCAGTTCGGCTAGCCTCGTATACCAAAATACTTTTAATCCTCTTATTTATTTTCTTATATTCAGACGAAACTATGGTCTACGGAAATGTTAGAGCGGCTAACAAAAGTATTATTTTTAAGCCTTCGCCTTAAGCTTTCAATCCATTGACAACCCATATTGCCCAGATCCCTGCTGAGGCAGCTGTCCTC
>NW_014577995.1:116819-117753 GCF_000485595.1 Priapulus caudatus | reverse complement strand
TACCTATTTTAATCGCGCTTAAAATCTATTTTAATTGCGATTAAAAACCACTGTTCTGATTGGCTGGAATTCAATCGCGCTTAAAATACATTTTAAGCGCAATTAAAAACCACTGTTCTGATTGGCTGGAATTCAATCGCGCTTAAAATACATTTTAAGCGCAATTAAAATAGGTAGGTTTTTGCGGTAATATCCTTCCATAGTTGACCTGTTGGCTGTCGTCCAGCCGCCGTCGCCGCGAGAAACAATGAACAAGACACGATTTGTTCGCCTGTAGAAGAAACACGACCCCCACCTCCACCCCGCGTGCTAGCGTGGCTCAGCTGTTGATGGGTACGAACGTCATTATATGTGGATTGGTGGGAGAGAATTCGAACACCTGTTTGTACGGTGTTTTATGCTCCGCGTTCTTGTTTTGTACGACGCAGTGGTGCGTATACTATCAGGAATTTATGCAGTGGTTTCTTGAGAAATTCCTGATAGTATAAGGTGCCTCTAAACCCGATGTCCTATACCCAATGTGTGCGTTTTTCTGTACCGAGGTCCGAGGTCATTGGGGAAACAGCTAACATAGGACGCGGTCGACACTTGGTGTTGTTTATGCGACTGTATAAAAAATGGTTCCCAAAATCGCGAGACAGACTAAATAGCCTTTAATGAATAAATTATACGACGTACACAAAGCTAAAGTTGCAAGAATAATATTAGCATAGAAAATAAACGAGTTAGGGTGTGGGGAAGTAATGTGAGGCGGTTCAGTTTGAGCCATTTTTTGTTGCCCCTGCTTCGCAAACACTAATTGGCTGCGTCAGGGGCGGCGCCAGGGTATTTTCTTAGGGGGGGCGAAACCGGGGCGAAACCAGGGGCGTGTACAGGAGCACGCGAAGGGGGGGCTAATTTTTGAAATTAGACCCCCTGAGATGCGTTTTCTGCG
>NW_014577995.1:92083-116794 GCF_000485595.1 Priapulus caudatus | reverse complement strand
TGGTGTGTGGTGTGTTGTGTGTGTGGTTATTTGCGTTACTTATCTATAGGCGCATTATTCATTCCATGTACATAGATCGGGTTTGCCAACGTCTAAGCGTGATAAATTCATGAGTCAACTTATCAAATTCAAATCAAAGAGTGCTATGTAACATTTTATATAGGCAATGTGCACAGTATAAATCAAATTATTATTTATTATATTATTTATTATTATTATTGCGTGTGCGTAGTGTAGTTCTATATAGACGTTATGAGCTATTGTTTTATTGCTAATATTATAATCAGCAGGATTATAAGCCAATACTGTTTATCACTGGTCAGTGCTGTGACTAACTTTACATAATATGCTTAATATGCTATACGTATATACTTGCCCCGTGGATAAAGCACCGACGTCAGGCCTAGTATATTAGACGATTAATCAGCACATATATGTGTGTATGGTGTACTGGTACACAGATCGTATGGTGACGATCATCAAACCGTTCCAGGACTGCGCTTCATGAACAAACCTGACACACAAACAAACGATGCGTTCTACACACCCCCGAAACTCTCCCACCACACACATTACACATATACTACAACCACACACACCACACACACACACACACACGACAACACACACACACACACACACGGACTGCACAGCACACACACGCGCACCACACACACACACAACACAGCACACACAACACACACACACACACACATAGACACACACATAGACACGGACAACACACACACGCACTACACACACACGGGCACGCACGCACGCTACACACATCACACACACACACACACACACACACACAACACAACACACACCAACACACACGGACCACAAAAACCTACCTATTTTTAATCGCGATTAAATCTATTTTAATGGCGAATTAAAAACAACTGTTCTGATTGGCTGCGAATTCAATCGCGCGTTAAAAGTACACATTTTAAGCGCCAATTAAAATAGGTGAGTTTTGCGGTAACTGGCCTTCCATAGTTGTGACCTGTTGGCTGTCGTCACCAGCCGCCGTCGCGCGAGAAACTCAATGACACAAGACACGATTTGTTCGCCTGGTAGTAAGAAACTACGACCCCCACCCCCAACCCACCCCGCGTGCTAGCGTGGCTCAGCTAGTTGATGGGTACGAAACGTCATTATATGTGGATTGGTGGGAGAGATTTCGAAGCACCTGTTGCTACGGTGTTTTATGCTGCCGCGTTCTTGTTTTGGGTACGACGGCAGTGCGTGGCGTATACTATCAGGAATTTATGCCAGTGGTTTCATTGAGAAATTCCTGATAGTATAAGGTGCCTCTAAACCCGATGTCTCTAACCAATGTGTGGCGTTTTTCTGTTACGGAGGTCCGAGGTCATTGGGGAAACAGTAACATAGGACGCGTCGACACTTCGATGTTGTTTATGCGACTTGTATAAAAAATGCGTCCGCCAAAATCGCGGAGACAGACTAAATAGCCTATTCATGAATCAAATTATACGACGTAGCACAAAGCTAAAGTTTGCAAGAATAATTAGCATAGAAAATAAACGAGTTAGGGTGTGGGGAAGTAATGTGAGGCGTTCAGTTGGAGCCATAGTTGTGTGTGCCCCTTGCCTTCACAAAAGCTTAAATCGTGTTTTGACTAATTTGGCTGCGCTCGACGAATCGCGGCGTCTTAAACGCCGAACGGACCGGAAACAAAACCGAATCAACGGCCGTTTTACGATTGGAAAGTTTGTGAAATTTTTCTCCAGATAAACGAAATACATATGTCGTGGACACCAGAATCTGCAGAGCGAGAGTAAGGATATTGAATGCTGTTTTTGCCACACATATTTTGAGCCATCTAAACATTGTTACGATTACGAAGTCAAGGACTGCCAATATTAAGTGTGAGGAGGGAGCTAGGGTAGAAGAAGAGGGAGGAGGTAGTGGATGAAGGATGGGATGAGTAGGGTGAGAATGTGGTAGAAAAGGCGAAGAGAGGGGGGGGGGTAATAGAGAAGGAGAAGGGATGGAGGTAGAGGAGAGACTAGGAGAGGGTTGAAAAAGAGTGGAGGAGCGGAGTGAGGAGGGGAAAGGAGGTAGAAGAGTGGAGAAGGTGGTGGAGGATAAGGAGTGAGAGAACGTAGATGGAGGATAATGAGGGGAGGAGATGTGGGGGATGTAAAGGAGGGAGGAGAAGAAGGAGGAGGTAGTGGGGGAATAGGAGTGAGAGTACGTGGATGGAAAGATAGGAGAGGAGATGTGTGGGGATGTAGCGGAGGGCCGGGGAGGGAGGAGGAAGAGGTAAAGGGAACGTAGAGAAGGGATGGTACAGGGGTTGTCTTCTCCCGCCTCCCCTCCCCTCTCTCCTGCCCCCCTACTCTCAAAGATCAATATACAATAAGATGGGACACTGACCTATAATGTTGGGTCACGGCGCCGATCAACATAGCGCCGACCAACGTGGAGTTAGGGTCCGAACGGAAATTGCCATGAGAAAGTATGCAACTATTTGGCAATCATTTTTGCGCTCCGAAAAATCAGTGAGCATGATACACTGCATATTTTAATGGTTCCAGAAGAACTATGGGGACACCAGCAGGAGAGGAGACTTTTTCTCCCAGCCAGCAGAAGTGTTCATGGCTTGCACTTTACTGAATTAGATTTAGAGGACGTAATATTGCAAAGGTTAGGCACTATTTTAGCACATGAGTAAGGTGCGCAGCCTCTCATCCCTCATTATTACAGACATTAGAAGTCACTAGCGTGATCAAAAATAAAGTATGCAAAGCCCAAGAATTAATAACAAGTCCATTGTTTGTAAATATCCGCCCTCCATCACTTCTCCGTTGAAAACAGATTGTATGTTTTTGTAACAGTTAGTAGAGAAAGAACCGCAAATTGGCTTCACACCCGTGTAAATGGCAAAATAATTGTTGTTGTTGAACCTTACACGCCAGTCCGGTGCATGGGGGGATGCAAGGATTCCCTTGTTATCATTTCTGTAGCGTGTGTTACGAGATATGGTTAATTGCTATAGTTAAAATATGATAAAATAGTACCATATATATAGTAATTATTATGTGAATAATACTTCGATGAGACCAATTCGCTGCAGTATGTTTTTTTCTTGTTTCTATCACCCACAACGAAACACTCATTCCTCCCTCGCTATATAAATTGCAAACCATTTTAATTATAATCGAATTGTAATGCTGATCTATATCAATTTGTTATCATTCTTCATTACAGTACTTGCAATATAACTTGCATTATAGTCAGGTGCACAAATATTGACTATACTTTCTACATGCACGAATATTCTACACGGCGGTTATGGGTGGCTAATTATATTTATATGAACCGTTACACTGACGTGTTTATATGAACGGTTACACTGCCGCTGCGACTATGCTGATGCGCACACGAACGTTACCCTGCTTAAAATGTATTTATTCCCTCGTTCTAGTACGCGTAAAGTTAACACTGTATGTCAGATTTCGTGCAAGTACCTATAGCATGAGCTTATGAGATAAAAATGTAATTGAACATCGATTTATAATAAATTCATGTTTGTTTTTTTACTCGAGCCACTTTCGAGTGTCGTCTGCATATATTCTTACTGTTGTTAGCAGTCAGCTGGTAAGCTGCGAACCCTAAACTCGCCGTTGGTCGGCGCTGGTGTCGCGCGTGGACATCGAAAACTGTATGGCAAGCATAGCGGCTGTCCATCTTATTGTATATGATCTTTGCTACTCCCGCTCCTTCCCCTCCCGCTTCCCGCCCCGGACCGGACCGGTGAAGAAAAGAAGCTCATGTTTGTATACATTTTTATTTTTATTCACATCGAACTCGTACGACAAAATGTAGGGAGATCAGTACCCGAATACGTGTCAAACTCTTTTGTCATTATTAACCCCTGATATATATATATATATATAATATATTATATATTCGATGAGTCATTTCGAGACATCCTGGTCTTTAGGAGGACCGGTTTCCGGTACATCTCTGATATAGACTGGTACTCGCTCCCACCTTAATTACTCGATGGTAACCCCCATCGAGTAACTAAGCCGAGAGGTGGGAGCGAGTACCAGTCTAATCTCTAAAAACCGAAAACAGTAAACCGGAAACTTACCTGGCAGAAAAAAGGAGAAAATGCCACTGGAAAATGCTCAAGAATGACACAAGAAAATATTAATACCAAAAAATTAAGTTTCATCAGTGGATACTATCATTTTACTCTAATAAATGCAGACGTAAACATAATAAGCTTTATGCTTTAATCGTGACGCATAGCTACAACGGAAGTTAACGTCTCACCTTTTTGCTTTTGTTTGTTTTCAAACAGGTGTGAAATTTTAGTTGCACTTCTGAGAGAATCAGCCAGAATTATCAAGCTTATTTAAAGCATTATTTTATCAGAGGAAGACGTAATATATATTGTGCATAATGGGTAAGTAAACGGCGCAAATCCACGTCTTTAGGCACCTTTAGGCAGTTAGTGTTTACTGAGTTAGGTATCACGAAGTGTGTTAGGGTAGGCAAATTAACTTAGTTAGGGTTAGGGTTTTTGCATCATTCCTTGATATACAGAAAGTCTGTGCATCAGTTCACAGCCACAGGCACTTGGAACGTATCAATAAAAAAAATTAATGGTAAATAAACACGAAATGTACCAAAGTCTTAATGTTTCTCTAGCTCTATTTCACCTGCAAATGCCAGTCAAATGCTCATATGCAACACACAAGTACACCGCACGCCCGCCCTGTGCACAGGCACTTGACTGCCACTTGAAGCGTTTCAATAAAATATATTGGTTCAAGGATAGAGAACATGGTTCCCAATAAAACCAATGTCATTTACATCAATATAAATATAATATTATATCAATATAATACTAATAGGTTATGGTTAGGGTTAGGATTAGGGTTAGGCACATTGGTTTTATTGGGACCCATGTTCTCTATCCTTGGGCCAATATATTTAAGAATGCACTTTTATTTAAATGTGCACGTTTAAAAATGCACGTTTATTTAAAATAAAAGACATAATATTTCTACAACAAGTGAACACTGTTCTTCAATTAGCAGCAAAGATGGAGTTAGAATGTTGAGTATTTGTGTTGTAACAGAGGTCCCAAGTTGAGAAAATCCAAGAAAGGGAGCCAGCAATCCAAGAAAGGGAGCACTTGTGATAATGGTCCATCGCCGTTTTTTCGCAGTGCGCAAAAACAGGAAAAAAGTTATGGCGGGCTGCGATATGTATTTGTAGCGACACACCACTATTTTTAGCTCATCTGACATAGTCAGATGCAGCTTGTAGAATCGCATGATCGTCCGTCCGAGCGTCCGTCCGTCCGTTCGAGCGTTCGTCCGTCCGTCCGTGCGTCCGTCAACAGTTGGGCACAAATCTAAACGGCTCGACGTACGGTCACGATATTCGGGACGTGGGGGGGTAATCCGAAAACGAGTTGGGATGTCGAAGCTGGGGGTCAAAGGTCAAAGGTCAGAGGTGTAAAAGAAGGGGAACATTCCCTCCTTAACTTAAGGTATAGGGAGGAAATCAGAATTGCGGACACAAATCTAAACGGCTCGACCTAGGCTCGTGATAGTCGGTGTATAGCATCATGGTAGGAAAAGCCATCACTGTGCCGAAATTGGAGGTCACAGGTCAAAGGTCAATGGGGCACAGGGCAGATTTTAGACATTTTCTGAGGACATGGTGTGACCGAGCGATTGAAAAACTTTTTTGTTTTCAGCGTGACCTACCATTTTTATGGCTTTATTGAAAGGACCATGAAATGTGCTTTCCACTGACGTGCGAAGAGTAAGTGTCTGATAACCTTTTTGACCCTCAAGAGGAGGGTTTAAACATGGATTTGTTGACTGTTAACAAAGGAGTGAACTGCTTTTGCTATTAGAGCCCCTTTTTGAGAGTATTTTTTTTTACTTTTAAAGAAAGTTGACATAAAAATGTTTAGGGTCGCTGGCGAATAAATAGGGTCAGTCGGGAAACGGTAACCACACCTATATTTTGTTTTTGCCTTATACACGAGTATATTACACATTGCATCGCATTAATGCTTGACATTTGTGGCCTTTATAGTTTGCTTTGAATTCAAAGTACATCAACAACATACGCGCAAATTTAGTAATTTACTGATGTAAATTTTCATACGCGCTGAAAATGTTACGACGGGAGCTTCTGGACTTCATTCCGGGGCACCGCGGAGCAAGCGGTGTTCATACCGGGAGGATCCCGGTGAGACCGGGACACTTGGGACGTCTGGTTGTAATCATGTGAAATGCAGCGACCGTTGAGCGAATTTCTGGCGCACGCTTTCTTACCTGCTATATATTTTAACATGTCGCCGTGCACAGCACACGACCCCTGCGTATATATTTTATTGAAACGCTTTAAGTGCCTGTGGCCCTGTGCTGCGTGCACAAACAACATAAGAGAGAAGGTAGGAGAGCAGGTAGGAAAGCGTGATCGCGAAATTCGCTCGACGCTCGCTTCATTTCACACGATCACAGCACGAAAACACGTCCAACAGCTCCCATCTTGGTATCTATGTGTACATAAATGTTCACTTGTTCGAATTATAACTCTGGCCTTTGTTCATTACCTACTCCCGCCAGAGATATCTCGTGAAATCCTGCAGAAATGTTTTTCCCGTGAAAATGTAAAGAGGACGAGATTCTGTTTATACAGCGAGTAATGGAGCGCATTGCATGCCGGGATGAGCTGCTGCCGGCCTCCGAGCTCCATTTCGAGGCCCGCCAAGCACAATGCGCGCGGGCATGACGTCACACACACACACGACTACAGTGATCGATCGAAAGTAGCGCCGTTAGGGATTTTCGATGATACGTCCTCTTTACATTTTCACGGAGAGAACATTTCCTGCAGGATTTCACGAGATATCTCTGGCGGAGTAGGTAAGAACAAAGGCCAGAGTTATAATTTGAACAAGTGAACATTTATGTTCACATAGATACCAAGATGGGAGCTGTTGGATGCAGGGAAAAAAATATAATTTATTTTTCGGGGGCTACTTTTCAAACTCGCGTGCATAAAAATAGCACTCTAAAATTTGGTTTGCATTGAACTCTATGCAAATTTACGGGGGATTTTTTTGGCATTTCCGGGGCTCTTTTTAGCATTTCGGGGGCTAAATCGCCCCGAGCCCCCGTGTATTTTTTTCACTGGTTGGATGTGTTTTCGTTCTGTGATCGTGTGAAATGAAGCAAGCATCGAGCGAATTTCGCGATCACGCTTTCCTACCTGCTCTCTTATTCATGTTGTTTGTACACGCAGCACAGGGCGGGCGTGCGGTGTACTTGTGTGTTGCAGATGAGCATTTGACCTGCATTTACAGGTGATTATAGGCGAAATAGAGTAGAGAAACATTAAGACTTTGGTACATTTCGTGTTTATTTACATTAATTTTTTTTATTGAGACGTTCCAAGTGCCTGTGCATCAGTTGATGATACACAAAAATCTGTGCATCACTTTGTGATACCTAAGGTGCCTAAAGTGGATTTGCACCGATGAGATTGACTGTCAGGCTTCGTGACAAGTAAAACTAAAACATACACGGTAAAAGTACCATTAATATTTGAATAAAAAATAAACATGCCTAAATCCCACCGTCAACACGCCAGGGCTCACCTTCCAAGTTTAAACAATACTTCTATTTTAAATAGCATTTAAACCTAGAAGTAGAAGTTATAACAGTTTAAATTGGAATGCTGTATTTGTTATTAGCTCAGCTGACGAAGTCAGACGCAGCTTGTAGAATCGCATGATTGTCCGTGCGTGCGTGCGTGCGTTCGTCCGTCAACAGTTGGGCACAAATCTTAACCGCTCGACGTACGGTCTTGATATTTGGGACGTCGGGGGGGATCGCGAAAAGGACTCAGGATGTCGAATTTGGGTGTGAAGGGTCAAAGGTCGAGATGTGTCAATGGAGGGGGAATGTTTCCCCCTTAACTTAAGGTATAGGAGGAAATACGGAATTGCAACACAAATATTAACGGCTCGACCTACGCTCTTAATATTCGATGTATAGTGTGATGGGGAGGAAACCCATCACCAGTGCGAAATTGGACGTCACAGGTCAAAGGGCAGTGGGGGAAAGGTCAGATATCAGACATTTTCTGAGGACATGGTCTAACGGACCAAGTGCAAAACTTTTTTGTTTCAGCGCTGACCTACCGTTTTTATCACTTTATTGAAAGGACCATGAAATCTACTTTCTGCTGACGTGCGAAGAGTAAGTGTCTGATAACCTTTTGACCATCAAGAGGAGGGTTAAACATGGATTTGTTGACTGTTAACAAAGGACTGAACTGCTTCTTCTATTAGAGCCCCTTCCCCCCTCCCCCTCCCCTCCACCCGCCCTTCTCCCACCACCACCACTACGCTCGCGCTCGACGCATATTCATGATAACGTTAATATAGCGAAGTCATTAAATTTACACAGCTATATCTTTATTACTGTACTACCGGTATAGCAAAGCCTATCAACGCGGTGGCGGGAGGGTGCACTTGATAAGGTTGCCAGTGAGTTTATCAGAAGAATACCCGGCTTCAGTACACGTCAGTTGAGCGCTGTCGCTCTGCGGCACTTGTTACCTGTTCTGCTCACTCCACCTGTCTGCCCCCCCAGGCTACAGCACACGCACTTATATATATATATATATATATATATAGCGACATGGCATCTAACTCACTGCCGAGCTTTGTCCAACTCACCATTTCCAATCATCTACACCTCGGTGTTCCTGCATGTGACACCACTTTCCAACTGTCGTTTGAATCATGGAAGACTAAGTTACATTAGCTACTTTTGACAATCAGCCTGCCAAAATGCACTTAAATCAGAAATTCCTCAAATGTTAATACAAGTGCAGAGACAGGCACGAGCAACCGCTGGCGGCTGCACTAATTGGTTGCAGAAAGTTTATTGTTACGGAGATTTGAGGAATTTCTGTGATTTGAGTACATTTTCGTGGGCCAATTTTAAAAAAATCGCTGGTATAGTTTTTGTTAAACACTCTTCCGCAATTCCAATGATAGTTGGAAAGTGGCGTCAGCTGCAGTAACACCGGAGTTGTAGCTGATTAAAAATGGGGAGTTGTGCAAAGATTGGCAGCCAGTTAGATACCATGTTGTTATATGTATATGTGTGTGCTGTAACGTGAGTGTGTTGGGGATATACCTAATCCTGCTGCCAGTGGTCTTGCTTAGATACAATCAGATAATGTAAGCAAACACAAAAGCAGCGAGTACTCTTGTGTTGGGTTACATTATTGTATCTACTTCAACTGCACACCTTACTAAAGCTTTAGCTTTATCACATTACTGAATCTGAACGCATAAATATTTACCTTTTTTAGCTGAATCTTGCATCACGCGGACTCCGTTTGCGTCGCTCATAGCAACCATCATGTGTATCATTGGAGTTGCTGTCTTCCTGGGAACAATGTATGCAGCTGTCGATGGGACAATGGGCCTTGCATATCAGCAATTTGGCAGTAGAGTGTCGTGGTGGGTTGCTTTTGTTCTCTGACAGGGAAGATTTCTGATTAATATATATATATTATATATATGTATATATCTATTTATTTATTTATATATATATATATATATATATATATATATATATATATATGTATATATCTATTTATTTATTTATCTACTTATCATAACATCTTTTCTGTTGCTTGCCTAACTTGACACATGATGTTGCCACTGATGTTTCCCTCTACTCTTACTTCTGTATAGGGTCGATGTGCTGAAGTTTGTCATGCTTGCAATTGGTTGCGGGATGGGTCTCATGGGGTTCGTGCTGCTGCTGCTTGGATTTCTTGCAACCGGCTCGACTAGAGATGCTGTCTACAAAGGTTCCAAATCACGCACTGGGGGCCGCTGCTGCCTCAGCTTTGTAAGTGTGAAGTTACTGTGCTGTGTCCTTGCAAATGTCACAGGAATAATAACGTATGTTTAAGTCTCAAACTTGCAATCGTCTCTCTTTATTTAGTTCATGGTCGTCTCGTACATTATGACTATTTGCTGGCTGATGATCACGTCATGGATGTGTCTGAACATGTCCCTATTCCTCATCTTCTGGGGCTTCTGCAAACAAGATCCAGAAGTCAGACCCGGATGCCTCGACCTAACGCAGTTCCGTGAGTAATGGTCAAAAATTTATTTCTATTTGATGTCATGCAGAATAGTAAATGAGAGATAGGCCAAATACTAACTGCGATAGATAACAACATACTACAGGTACTACATGTAATTTATCAGGCAGTGTTTATGTTATGCATACTTTTTTGTAACATTGTATGAGTGTAATGTATTTATAAACAGTGATACATTTGGTATTCACAGATTACATGTTCCGAATGTTTACTAAGGGTAGAATGAACGTGTGCGATCAAAATCTACAGAACTTCTGCGAGAAGGTATTGGTAATCTAACTTGCAATTAATTATTAATAATTAAGCTTCGTTAAAGGGAATATTAGACAGGTATCAAAGACTACCTATTCCTTCTTGAGTGCCATTGTTTTGCACTCTTTACAAATAGAACTTAAGTTAACAATAGCACACTTTTGAGCTGAGCGATAATTTGTGCTGCATCGGTTGATCTTATTCACATTCAGTTCAGGTGTTATAGTGACGATAAGCGACACAGGTGATTTCTGTGCTAGGAGAAGGTATATTTACGTTTGCGCGATTAATGCGTTTGTCTTGTGTTGACAGTCGGATGAGCTCTATGGTCTCTACATTGTTGCATACGTCTCGTCCCTGGTTGTGCTGCTCAGCCTCGTAAGTCGCCGCCTCGCATCTTACGTCAAGCTTTCTTCGGATAGGCTTCAGTTTTTACTTCTTCTGCATTTCTGATCGTAGACACGAGCGCACGAAGCATCCCGGTTAGATGCATGGTTGAGATAATCGCGTGATGCATGAGTGTAGAATTATAGATAGATTCATTATGATCACTTTACTCTCTTTTATATGTTGCCTCCATTTCTATTGCACCTCTATGCAGCACCAATGTTACTATTCTGCCTCTGTGGCACCACCACTTGTGGCACGCACGGCCATGCCTTCTTTCCTGCCCTGCACTAACAGCATGCATGCATAGGTTAGTGAGACGCTGCACAAGCGTGACGTTTCTCGTTGTAGGTCACCTTCGTAATATGCATCACGGCGAACATGACGCGCATCAAGACTGTGCAGAAGATGCAAGAGCTGGACGACCTCAAGTACATTGACGAACACTCGATGGAGACGATCAGTTAGGCCACTGGGGGGTGCTGGCATGGCATCCATCGTCCACGATATCTCAAGAAGGGAATGGGCTTCTATTTTCCCCACTCGGGACATGTGTTGAGAAGATATGGGATAAGTATGAATGTAGAAGTCAAGAGTAAATGGTGTGTGGGTCAAATGGTAGATGTCACTTTTTATGATAAGGTCTGACAGCTTTTTTTTCAGCTATGGCCTATTGCTTTTTCTATTTTAAACCCCGTGATAACATTGAGTGCGAAAGGCCACAATTTCTAATTGTTTCAAATACCATTTCAGAAGATTGAAGCATGCTAAATCGTTTTATTAAGTGTTGCATTGATTGATTTAATGCATGCAAATTGTATGTGCAACCAATAACAAAATTCAGAGGTGCATTTCATGAGTAGGAATCAAGCTCACCCAGTGTATAACACAGTGATTATTAAAATGATTACTTGTTACTCGTGCCATTTCTCGGCACTGTTGTAGGTAACATGTGAAACAGATAATGCTGCGGACACTTTTAGCAATCGTTCTTGTAAGTGTAGCCTTGTAATCGAAATCGAAAGTAGAACAGTGTCAGCTATTGGTCATTGTTTTGCGACATGGTATCTGATTAACAATAACAGGGTCTCTGTAGATATATGCAGTCACTGTTTGATTACTCAATTTTAGCAATGTGAATATGCTTTTATTTTGTCATAGCTTGTAGCCAAATGACTTTTAGGTGACCCTTTGTTGTCTCCGTTTTACGTCATTGCAGTACCGAATATAGGCTGCTAATTATATATAATCTGTGTATAGTACATGCAAAAATTTGTGACGATTATTTAATGTTTAATTATTTTTATATCGGCAGTAATTTTAATCACTGTTAATAAAAGGTAATCAATGACAAAATTGCCTGTATGTGTGATTATGACGAAACGCTAATTTAAATTATCCGGCATATCCCATTCACTCTCATAGTTTCCCACCGCGAGATACCGTGAAGAAGCCAGGCTACATCACTAATTATCATAAATGGTTGTTATAACACTACTTTTTTATTAGATCACAGGATATCAGGTAGCACCAATGACGTAATACATTAACAAGACTACAGCCACAATATCTTTTTCACTGCATGTATTTAAGAATGCTTCTTCTTAAACAACTCTTCTGTTTCGACGTTTCTGTAACAATTAGCATTCAGTACAGGCATGTGTTTGTATATTTTGTTTATCACGTGCATGGATGCAAAGCTCTGATTTCATGACATACTGTGTCGTGGTGTGATATTAACGTGCACGCACGAGCATGTATGTCAAATCTCTACCTAATGACTTGTTCACAGTTGTGACATCTCCTGTTACGATGAGGTAATGAGTGAGTATTCAGAAAGCTTTGTGTTTAGATCATAATGAATTTGTTCATATTGAAATTTTTATTATATTTTCAAGCGTGCTTGTCTTACTCTACATTATATATAAATTCTCTGTCTGGGAGAAAAATATTCAAATTTGTGCTCAGTTCAAAACTGAAGATAATAATATTCATATTCTTTCACAATTTTGTCACTTCTGATTTCAGATTCATTATATGATCTGCTTGGCAGCGAACTATGCCCATGTCAAGGACAGCGAAAAGTTACAGGAGTGGGAAGAAGCACGCTATCTGGAAGAGCAAGAGCTGGGAACTATGTCTACGGATCGATATTAGACGTGCAGGGAACAAGCTGGAAGTGCCACAAACGATACGAGTGAACATAGAGATTATAGTTATAAGTGAAAGTAGCTTAGATGGCGGCTGACTAGGCCCCTAATTGATGCCAAATAGCTCCATTAATAGTTCACTGCATTGTATACAAGCCTCTGTAAGATGAACAATGCGGCATCTCATGATATTTGCTTAGGTGTGCCAGCTAGTGTCAAAATGGCAGGTAACATCTATGTTCTCTCTACAGATAATGTTACTATATGCAGTAGTTTGGAGTGTAGGGACCCAGGATTGACACAGCTATACTATATATATATATCTCCCTACACAGTTGTCAGTCTATCTAAGGGTCCTAGCATGTCTGTAAGTGCAGCTATCCATATAAAATTGCATTTGTCTACAAAGGCAGCTCCCTGAATCTATTTCACATCTCTGTGTGACCAGTATTTCTTGTAACATTCCACACGTCTCCGTGGGCAGCTATCATTGAAACATTCATCGTGTTTTTAAGGCCAGTCCAGCATTTTGCCGTCCCAAGTTTTATTGTGACATTCATCGTGTTTTTAAGGCCAGTCCATCATTTTACCGTCCCAAGTTTTATAAATGAGTTTTATTGTGACATTCCTCGTGTTTTTGAGGCCCAGCCACCGCTTTACCATTCCAATAGTTTTACAAATAAGCTTTATTGTAACATTTATCATGGTGATGAAGCAAGCTATAAGCCATCATGATGGTATCGTGTTGTTACTTTGACGTTGTTTTCTGTGTCTGTTGTGTACCGAGTTTCGCATTATTCATCGTCGGTTTCCCTACTCCTTGGAATGTGGTTATATTAGGCTGACTTTAGGAGCAACCACGTGATTACTGCAGCCAATCATAATGAACCTAGATGTATGTGTGTTAATTGCAGGAATTCTTTACATTATACACTTTTATCATTGTATCTATCAAAAAATAATTTATATCAGTAAAGCAGTGTGTGTGGACGTTGGAAATAATGCTCACCTATATATACCCACGTCGACATAATTGAAGTAATGATAGTGGATCAAGTCCAAGCTAGTAAATGATTTTATACCCTGCTGTCAAATTGCACTATACAAACCATGTATGGCTTTACGATATACGTATGTGTAGGCTTCTGTTTATATACTAATTTTTAAAATTATTTGGTACGGTCACAGAAACATCCGTAAATCATGGGAATTCTTAAGAAAGTAAGGATCTTTGTCTTCGTTTATATTAAAGATAGTGTTATAAGCAAAAACCACAGCTCATTTAAATATAGATGTCAAGTGGGTTCACTGTTGTCATTTTTCTGGACAGAAGGATACTCTATTTGTCCCTGGTTTATATAGAATTCCGTCCACACCTTGTCTCGTGTCACATAATCACTTGTATTATGAAATGTTATGCAATATAATATCAATCTTAAGAGTACTTGTTTTGCGCACTATAGCCCAATCATATTTCTGTGTATTTCGGCCGTTTGAGTGCTGAAATTACAATTACACCATTGTATGTATAAATTTGTTGTACTTTTATAGTGAAATATATCATCTGTTAATGGTTTTCCACTAACAGCTATTAAAAAAAACCGTCTTCGTTATTAGGTTTTTATTTTAAAAGAAGTGGAAAATCCATGATCATTAAGAGTGGGATGGTTTTATAATAGACATTTAATTGCAAATAATTTAAAAATGCCTTTTGTGTCAAAAATGCTATACATTTTTAATGTAACAAAAATTCATAGCGCAAACAGTTTGTCAAATCTATATAAATGCAATGTTTTACGCTGGCAATCATTGTACCCACACTAGCTAACACGTATTACTCTAAAAAAATTGTGCATTCAACAATAATAAGACATGACATTCATTAAAATATATGATACATACAATAATTCTAGTTAATTACACACTATTTAGATACTAGTACTAACTCCTGGCATTGTGTTAACTGCTAGCATTATAATAACTACCGTGCCTGATGTACATTAACCCTCGTGATAACTCCTGGCACGTACGTTAACTACCGTGGGTAACTCCTAACATGGATGCTGCGATGGTTTGATAAATGCGAAGTCATGTGATCGATCACGCAGGAGAATTAACAAGGAGGTCAACGACGCTGGGCATCTGGGCCAGCTTCACACGAACATGCTCCGGCAGCTTGTCTCCCTGCGCGTACCTAAACGAACACATAACACAACACGGTGCACTCTACACAACCTCTGCTATAACCTTAACAAACGCTTACAGTAGCACAGGCTGATAGACATAACCTCTACTAATCTACCGTAACATCTATTCTCTATAATTCGAAATCAATATGCAACCAACTTAATGTCACGACTTCCAACAGTAGCTCAAAGTCTAGTGAATCTTACATCTAACAGAGATAAGTAACTGTCGTACGGTAGCTGTGTGTGTGGTTGGGGGCTGGCTATGCTTAGTTAGGGGCTAATTCTGCATGGTTGGCACTCGGTGTGTTAGCCAGAGACTCGTCTACCCGTCTTTTGGACGGCCTATTCTTGGATGAGACGGATGGAATTTGATAGAGGGCATGAGGGTGGCCCAATTTTACACCATTAAAATAAAATCGTCGGTTTTTCCCCCAAGGGTGCTTCGTGCCCGCAGCATCCTCACTTCGCTCAGATGGTGAGACTCCCTGATTTTTGTTCCTGGCTAACACCCTGTTGTTGCTAGCGACGTACACTCACCTGGTCGTGATGGCAGACGAGTCGGTGTACGTAACCATGGCACTGGATGCCTCCACACTCAGCTGCGTTCCTCCATTAAACAGTACCTTCACCTCACCGCTAGATGTCTGTGCAGAGAAACCAAGTGTGTATGAGGACGAGGGAATAAAGCAAGCTCACTGCTCAGTGTCCGAGCAGAGAGCTTGAGCAAGTACGACGACGACTACTGAACCGAAATACCACGGCGACGCGTGTGTGACTGACAATTTATGGTAATCAAACAGTTGGTCATACAACCAAACCTGCATACAAAAGCCACCTAAAGGAAATGTCAAAAAGTGTCTTTTATAGACAGACGACCATTCTATAAAGGTGAATTTACTGTACGAGTTACGCTCAACGGAAACGATGGAGGGTGTGTCCTTTATATGCAGGTGTTCATTCTATTGAAGTGGCCACTAACACAGGTTGGTTATAGCTGTATGGAAAACTATTGCCAGACTCAGCAGCGGAGGGTGCGCAGCCAGGATCCGCACAGTGACCATCGGATGGATGCACGGTCGATCATGGAGGCTCAGTGAGGTCACTCACCTGGGAGGCCCAGCCGATGTCCGGCACAAACACTTGTCTGACCACTCTGCTTGTGCTCAACGACCGTCTCCGCTGCGCGCTACCGGAGTGCTGCGATTGGTGGCGCCCCTTTTCATCGCCAGGTGGCAGCACTCTCTTGTCGGCGAGGTGCGAGGGTACCGAGGGCGTTCCATTGTTTTGCGTCGTTGTTGTGCTGAGAATTGTGCCCTCGAATGATCTCATCTGCCAAGTATTGGCACTTACTACACAGTAGCTCCAAGAAACGGTCTTGCTAGGGTTAGAAGACCCGTAGACAATCAGTATAGACAATCAGTCGCACAGCCTCGTCGGGCTAACTACACAGCAGTGTATCACATTTCGAAAAATAATGCTGACACAAGTAAAATCAAATGTTTAAAAAATTGAAGAAAGAATACTGATCGATGTGGGTTAAGCCAAGCTGACTGTCAGACTATTAGTATTATTAATATTACCAACAATTGCTATTAATTAATTATTAATTATAATTACTATTATTGATAATATAATTTACTAATGAATACCTAAGTAAGGGGATGAGGCAGCACTTACTGTGGGCAACGCTATGCTAGGAGAGGTCTGAATTCGGCTGGATCGCCGTGTATCCACCAGTGATGTTCTGTTGTTGCCACATCTCGCATTGATGTCATCGCCACGGTGAACTGGGGTCGGCCGACGCCCGACGATGACGGGAAAGCAGTCCTGGCCGGTCCTCAGCTGGATGTGTTCGAGTGCCGACTCCACATCCATACAGTGCTGCCGACACTGAAACCATGGCAACGAATAAATAAACATCATAACATTCCTCCGCAGACTCAGCTGTCCTAACAGTGCTGACAGAGCTAACACGTGTGTTATGTTGCTCAAAACTGCATAATGCTCGTATAATATATCACTTATAAAGGTTGTTCATGCACCTCAACTGTGTGATCGTAGAGCCCCCTGGTGTGCGATGACAACGAGTGAACATCTAACTCCACTGTCACCAGCTGCCCATCCACTTCTATTATCTTGGTCTTCGTCCCAGTCTGTGTCACCTTTGCACCTACAGAATAAAACTGCACGTAAGTGATCCATCCGTTGGATATGTTGTGTATTCTTGAACATGTTTCTTATTGTTGTGAGGGGCCGAGGGCATTCTAAAACTAAACACAATGCTTGGCAAGAATGTGTGGCTAATTCGGCAATTCGCTGTGCGCGTGTAAAAAACATATATAAACTGGTCTAGCTTGACCTACCTAGTAACGCTGAAAGGGTCGTTGTCGTATCAGGTACTACATATATGTACCCGAGGTACATATATGTATACCAGACCTGTATCTTCTCAGCATATATGTACCCTGTGTTTAGGGTTAGGGTTAGGGTTAGGGTTAGGGTTAGGGTTAGGGTACACTTCTGTAGTACAAGTCTGGTATACTTTGTGTATACATATATGTATTTCGGGTACATATATGTAGTACCTGATATGACAACGACCCTTTCAGCGTTACTAGATAGGTCAAGCCAGACCAGTTTATATATGTTTTTTACACGCGCACAGCGAATTGTAACTAAAGCACTACCTTCAGCCCTAGTAACAGCTTCCAAGGGAATGTGATTAGATTATCTCAGAAGGCTAGGTTGATTACCTGAATCTGATCAAAACGTGTAGGGCGTTAAATTGCCACGAGAACACAAGAAAACACAGCGACTATCAAAGAATGGGGCGCAGCTTGTGTGCACATGTCATCCTTCTCAAGGAATCACGAACCATTATAGAAGCAAGCCTCGAAATCTGCATCAGGGGAGTTCTCCATGAGCATGCACTTGGTTGCGCTGCTGTAGAAGGTCACCTTGGGTGTCTTCGCTCGTACAAGTTTCACAAATCTACACAACATTTTAAACAGCTCATACCTTAACAGCAACTATAAGAAAGCAGATACGACGATGAAACTACATGTATTATGTCAAAGAAAGCTAATCTGAAAGTGCTATGACCACCCATTTATATGTGAGATTAAGCAGAGCAACTAACCTGGCTGCGTAGATATACTTCTTCCATAGTTTACTGGGCAGACTTGCATACTGAAATTTGCTGGTCGGGGAGCTGGGAGGTGGACTAGGTGGCTTATCTGCCAGTAACACCCCCTTGCCTTTGTTGGGATGATTAATGGTGATCTAAAACAATGAGAAGACTGCGTGATAAGTACATGTCAAACAAAACTCAGACACTCTTGAATGCTTACATGTACAGCTCACAACATCTGTCTCCAGTAAATAAGACTAAGCAGTCACACATAAACTTGCATTAAATATAATAACAGAACAGTCTTGTTACCTTACTGATAGCTTGAATCCTGCTATCATTTTTAGAACAGTAGCAGTAAAAATAATGACATTACTGTGAAAGACAAGTATTCAAGTCGGATGGCATCAGCAGCCATGACACCTGCAATTGGTTACCATGGCAGCTGGCTTTAGCAATAGCAACCACGACACATATGATTGGCTACCATGACAGCTGGCTTTAGCAACCACAACACCTATGATTGGCTACCATGACAGCTGGCTTTAGCAACCACAACACCTATGATTGGCTACCATGACAGCTGGCTTTAGCAACCACAACACCTATGATGCTACCCATACAGCTGCATCATGTCGGCCATGACCCGTATCACGGCCATACAGCCGCTCACGCTCAGATCCTCGGAATAAAATTCCTCAGACCTCGAAACGGTCCTTGCGCCTGCCCGGCACGCAGGAACTACCACACACACCCATCCGACCGTCTCCGCTGATGCCTCCACGCTGCACAGCAAACCATCACCAACTCACTGTAGTAGGCCGCATACACACAGAGCAGAGCACAAACAACTCACTGTAGTAGGCCGCATACACACAGAGCAGAGAACAAACAACTCACTGTAGTAGGCCTCATACACACAGAGCAGAGCACAAACAACTCACTACACAGAACGTAACAAGAAGAGAAGAAGAGAACATGAAACGAATCACGTAGAGGGCACATAGTAGATAAATTGATCACATTTGAAGAAGCGGCAACGAACACCGAAACGAGAAAAAACAGACAATGACGACAATCAACAGATCAAGCGAAATCAAACCCAAAACTGCGTTTCTTTGCGGGCGACTGGAAGCAGTAACAACTAGTGCAACGCCGCTGCTATCCCAAGCTAGTTACTATCGTTTAACCAGGGTTCATAGGAGTCAAGAAAAAAACAAACATCGTGAAAAAGGACCTATAAGACCTTTCGAGGCCAAAATAAACTTTTACGCGATATCTGGCATAGATCACCGACACTAATAATCATATATACACAATTTGCATGCAGCAAGATATTCAATATTCATATATATATACAACAATTACTTACCAGATCGAGACAGTAAGTCCGAAAAAAAAGGACTAATACTTTTCTCTCCAATATTTCAACAAAAATGAGACTAATAAGGGCCCTTATTTTTTTTGGCAAAATAAGTACCTATAAACTTTGAAGACCCACTACAACCGTCAACATGATCTGGGAAGAACAGTGGAATCAGTAACAAGAATTCAACAAGAGTCACAAAAATAAACGTGGCAACGTCACACCGACTCCAGTAATTTGGCATTCTGTGGGTAATTGTATCTGCGATTGTGTCTGCAGCAGCATTGATGCCTACCATGGCGTTCTTCGTGCGCTGGCGAGTCGGCCGCAGGCGCCGCGCATTCAGCGGTGACGTCATGCCTTTCAGACCCACGTCGCCGCCGCCCCCTGGTGGCTCGTCTCTGACGGCGCATCTGGCAGAAACATCGGCGGGTGATCCCGTCCTCGTCGGGGGAAGAATCCGGTCAGTCGCAGCGTCGCACGAGGACGGGAGAGGATCCTGAGTGCTGACGGCTAGCATGCCTTCCCGGGACACCTCCCGCCTCCTGCCACCAAACGCGGCGCCACCTACGTCTCGAGACAATTGACCGCCGCTGGCGTGATCGCGATTGGAAGTGTCCCGGAGCAGGGATCGACTCCTGGACTCCTCCTGGGCACACGTCTCCCGGTTCTTCGTCCATGGATCCCCGCTTTCCGCTGAGTGCTTATCAGAGGAGGAGGGCGCACGTTGGGTGTTGTTACCAGTCGCCTGCCGGCCGTCCCGGGAATTTGTCTCCCACTGCCGTGTCGTCGCGTGCACCTGTCTACCATCACTGTAATCACCGGCCTGCTTCATCTCACTCATGTGATCGTCATGGCGACTGTGAGACGACGCGTCGACGGCACATCGGGACCGGTGGGGATCTGCGTCACCGTTGCAACGCGGCCTGTAGATGGAGCCTCCCTTGTCGTCGTCGGCGACGAGCCGGTGCTTCGAGTGTGTGGAGCGATTGTCGAGGCTGGCAGATGACAGGGACGTGTTGATCTTCTTTAGGATGTCCTCAACAGACATGAGGGGAGAGCGAAATGCTTCACTGCTGGAGGGAGCACGATTTTCCTTGTTGCTGTAATATAATAATATACTACAAGTATAAGTACACATATAGTATATAATAAGTAATCATAATTATATTATACATATAATATATGTATACGTGTAACTATAAGTATAACTATAAAGGGGAATTTACCTTATAAGCAGGCTATAATACAAGCTGCTGTGTGTAAGAAATAGAATGGAATCCATGAAGAATAAGAAAGGAATAGAAGCAAGTCATGCTACTGCTAGCAACACAAAATTCATTAACACTAGCTAAATTTAAATGCATATATTTCCATTCTTTAACCATTTCTCAAGAAACCTTTTATATAGAATTTATTTTAATTCCTACCTTGATTTCAACCTGACAGGTGGTGAAGGTGGATGTCTACTATATGCTGAACCGGACGTTGACCCTCGATTGTTGACCTGTGCCAGTGGTTGTCTGCAGGTTTTATCCTCGCTGTGCCCTCTCAATCGCTCGTGAGAACTCCACCTATCATGTGATCTGAAAGTTCGTTTAATATAAAGTGTACACTCACACCCTCTGGTGGTGAGGATAATGATGGAGTTAGGGAGCTTAATTCGTGGGGCTGCACAGAATAACACACTGACAACGTGCCTGCAGTATTACTGTAGATAACGCTCGATAATAAGGCTTGATAAACGAACCTATGGCTGTGAGTAGACTGTGGCTCATCTGAATATGAGGTCAAGGTCGGTAGGTTAGATGGCGGATGTACCGCTAGAGGGCGTGAGCGAGAACTTGATGTATGTGTCGTAGTGGTTGACATCGTTCCCTGTCCGCTGTCGATGGAATGTTCTACTGCCCTCTGAAAATAGTAACGTTGAAGCCATGTTAATTTTTAAATTTTATCAGTAGCATTACTCTGTGGCATGCTATTTATATACTCATCAGAATGATACAGATTTGGCAAGGCTACATATGTACTGCCAAGCAAAAACTATAGTTTTACATTTATTATTATTAAAGCTAAGATCACGGTTGGTCAGAATAGTCGATCAGTGGATGTTTTACAGAGAATACAATCATAAATACCCGGCCTCTACTATTCTCTTCCATCCCATGCATCTTCATGAATGGATGGTCCACAATGGCTGTAATGCAAACAGGAGATTATCGACGATATAGTTGTCCTCAGGATTAATAGCGACGAAATACTACAATATATTTCTGTTATCTACGTACACATAGTGTGTACCGAATCTCTATATTTATTGATGAACGGTAAAGATTAGGGCAAAAAACTAAAAGCAGTCGTTTCAATTGCTGCCCACGAGAATTATCGGTGATCCCTGAATCATTCTCCTGCTCCATCGCTATTTCTGTACAATGCCTTAAAATATTAACTACGCAGACTTCCGCAATACTGAGCCAGCACTGACAGTTTCTACTCGAGCGTATATGGCAGAAACTCTGTAGGATGCCTTACCTGTCAGCTTAAGCCGCTCCTTTGGGTTTTTACGCAGCAGCGCCTGTATGAGATTCTTCGCCTGCGACGAGAGAGATGTTGGAAGCTCGTAGTTGCCCACGACAACACGATTCAGCGTCGTTCTCACTCCGTCCGTGTCGAATGGAGGTTTGCCGACCAGCATGGTGTAGAGCATGCATCCCAGGCTCCACACGTCCGCCTCCAAGCCATGCGCGCCTCTGCTAGCTATCTCCCTGCACAGAGCAATCAACACCACATTACGACTGTGCGCGCCTCTGCTCGCTATCTCCCTGCACAGAGCAATCAACACCACATTACAACCGTGCGCGCCTCTACTAGCTATCTCCCTGCACAGAGCAATCAACACCACATTACAACCGTGCGCGCCTCTGCTAGCTATCTCCCTGGGGACAGTCCTTACTACTTTGAATCTATGCTTTGCAACGCATCATAGATTAATGCTTGGCTTTGTGTACAGCGCATACGGAACTTCCACGTACAGCACTTACGGTGAGATGTAGTTTGGCGTGCCGCACATGGTGAAGTGCTTCTCGTCGGGGACACTCAGCTGCGTCGCTAGTCCGAAATCGGCGATTTTCTGCTCACAGTATGAAACCACACAATTAGGCAACAACATCGACACACGACGCTCAACAGTTACATTCAGGCAAGTTATCACGAGAGGAGAATGTCTCGAAATCACCGCAGTGGTAGTCACCCTGAGCTAATACCTCTCTACAAACAAGAGCGAGACAACGTAATGGATGGACATTATACTCTAATGGGTTTTGCACTTCCTGTTACTACTATAAAAACCAAATACCTGCGATTAAATTCATAAACAAACATGACGTACATATGCATTACCATGGATTAGCAGACATATTGGCCACGCATTCTAACAAGTGGCATTTATTAACAACATCGACAACATTCATGTAATGGATTACGTACAACGTTCATGTCACGGGTGAGCAGCAGGTTTGCGAGCGTGAGGTCACGATGCACGATGCCATGTGAGTGTAGATAGAACATTCCCTGCACGACCTGACGAACACAGTGCCGCGCTGCAATGCAACAAAGTTGGCATCAGTTACCATAGTTAGTTAGCTCACGTAAGGAAAGGCAACACTGGAAACAATTATGTCAGAAGTTCCATCACTATCATGACACGTGATAAAGTAAATATATATATATATCGTGGAGTAATGTATTACGAAATACCGCATTGTATCCTTCACTTGTAAGATATTGCTTGACAGGATAATGAAGAACAGGGAAAACATTAATTATTTTTGGTCCCAAAGAAACACATAGACAAGGAGAGAGAGTTGCTATACAGGATAGATCCAGTTTTACCTTCATCCTCAGAGAGCACCCTGCAGTTGCTTTTCAGGTATCTATGTAACTCTCCATTATGGCACATCTCAATCACCAGGTAGACATAGTTGTTGTCCTCAAAGTACGTAAACAACTAGATGGATATGGTGAGAATTATTTCATCAAGTGTTGGAAAAAACTAGGGGTCACACCATTTTTCCTATGGCATGTGCCATAGTACCACTGACAAATTAATCTAGTAATAATGATTTACTGTTAGCCATTTCCTTATTACATTATTGTTACTTACATGAGCATCACAAAGATCCCATGATACCAGTAACACTACATCACTACTGCTCCTACCAGTATGCAATTACTACCACTACTGCTACAAATAATTATACAAGACTGAAGAAGATTAAATAATTATGCCGTGTTAATTTTACCTCAAGTATTGAAGGATGCTTGAGCCGGGAATGTATCTCGACTTCTTTCCGTACACGTGTAACCATTCCCGAAGCTTGCATAAGCTTCTTGTCTATCTATTTAAGTAAATAAGCTATATTACCCACACAATAATTATGCATAATAATGTAATATCTCACATTGACTAAATTATTACACACGTGTGCTTTCCAATAAGCATAAATTCATACTCAGCTTGAATTTAGTTTAAAGGATTTCTGAATTTAAGCCAAATTTTTAGTCATGGTAGCAGATTATCTTACCATCTTGATTGCTACGAGTTGTCCAGTGTTGAGACATCTTGCTTTGTAGACACATGCGAATCCTCCTTTGCCTAAAAGGTTGAGCACCTGGTAGTGCTGAAAGATCAAGTCAATATAAATTCTAAATTAAAAATAGTAATGAAAAATTTTATATTTAAAAAAACTACTAAGCGTCTGTGCCCTAAGTGTTGCCACTTTTTACTGCTGGGCTATAGCCTATGCTATAGTATGTGTTTACGCTCAATGACTAGCCTACGCACTGTCTGTAATTACCTCCGCCCAACGGAGTTGGAGGAGGTTATGTGATTGCTCTTGTGTGTTAGTGTGTTTGTGTGTTCGCACGATCGATATTAGCGCGTCAGCCAGCGAGCGTGTACATGTGAGCGAGCAGCAGCAATGAGCGGCTGCTATGGTGTATTTTTTTTATTTTTTTTTTTTATTTATTTAT
>NW_014577995.1:87012-91723 GCF_000485595.1 Priapulus caudatus | reverse complement strand
GATAAAATATGCAAATTATCTCCTGTACCGGCCTGAATATAGACAAACCCTCCTCCTTCACCATCTTCTTCACAGCTGGAACAGCCGTCACGAACACGCGATTACATCTGATTGGTTATAACACAAACCACGTGATAAAATATGCAAATTATCTCCTGTACCGGCCTGAATATAGACAAACCCTATGCACAAGCTCATGCCAATCCCCTCACAGTGTACTATACGCAATACGTTTCTGTTCTACTTTCTGTTTACGTTCGTGGACCGGTTAGTTTACGTTTCAGCTGACCTCAGGGTTAAACACTACAATCCCTCCCCTTTTCAAACGAAAAGATTTCAATTTGACGGTTGCTAAATATCAAATTAGAAACTCAACTTTACTTATGCTCATAGGGTCTATGTCCCCCAGGTTACTGCCGGAACGTACCTTGGGTACGGTCCGGTATACCGGAACGTACCCTGGTAACTATCTGATATGGTTAGGGTTAGGGTTAGAGAGTAGGTGTAGGCGACTCCCTAGACTCGTTAGTGGAGTAGGCGAGGTACGGTCCAGCATATTAGATAGTACCAGGGTACGTTCCGGCAGTACCCTGGGGGACATAGACCCTCTCAGCTTTACTTATATACGGAGTTGGAATCACGCTGGTTAATATACAATCCAGTCTCTGTGTCTATAATTGACGTGGAATAGTAGTCATGGTTTTGTCAGGTACTGTTATGAAAATAACCTCTTTAAATCTACATTCCTGTAACTGGTATTCTAAGCCTTTTATAATACGATGTTCATCCTAACACTAGCATAACACGCTTCTATGTGGCTTATATTCAGTCAACTAAGCAATACAACTCTGCAAATCTCAAACTAACACAAACAGGATAACTCAACTTATAACTCTATACTGTACTTGTACTAACTACTAACCAACTCTGTACTTGTAGTAGAGAATTACTAGAGTAGTAGAGATAGACACAAATGGTTCAAATTAAACATGAACTTTCATATTTCCGTAGACTGACTAATAGTTCTAATCGTTACTATAAGGAATTATTCTGCTCTTATAACATAGTACTGATGTATATATATGTATATATATATCAAGAGCTAATAAACACCTAGAGTGTACAACGGAAAAATGGGAAAATAGTGCTATTTCATGGCAATATTATTCTACTTTGCCTGCGAGTCTAGAATAATTTTATGGCTTCAGCGAGGCACTTCAGAAAAGTAAGGGCTGGGAGATATTTATAAGGGCTAGTAGATTTTACAGGTCACTAGCCCTGCTGGCTAGTGAACATTTTAGGTTAGTTTCAAGCCCTGTTTATGGTGCGTTTTTCGAGACTAGAACTTCCAAACTGGGTTTATTCTAAACACAAACCTTTCTCCGCTATCCTGGGACTTACTATGTAGTATGTATCACAATACTCTGTATTAAACTAATAATAATATAACCTGTCACAAAATTTCGAAGCGACGAGCGGCGATATTTCGAGCGCCATTTCTGTTGACCTGTTACGTACGCATTCCCAATGCGCATAGCATTCGGCTAACTTTGGCTCCTGTGTTGCCTGACATGCTGGCTAGCTCTGGTGATATCATGACTGACAGCAGGCATCCCATGATGCATTCTATCTTGGAGCCAAAGTTAGCCGAACGCTATGCGCATTGGGAATGCGTACGTCACAGGTCAACAGAAATGGCGCTTGAAATATCGCCGCTCGTCGCTTCGAAATTTTGTAACAGGTTATATTAGTTTAATACAGAGTATTGTGATACATAGTAAGTCCCAGGATTCCAATTCCTAGAATATCGTCCATATATAATCATTGTCATCTTCTAAAACTACAGACCATCCGCTGACCGCTGTGGAGACGTGCGCCGGGCCTCGAATTTGGCGCACGTCTCCACTGCGGACAGCGCTTCATATTTGAACATCCCCCTGGTCGCGTGCGCATATCCCGCGGAACTGCGCGTCTCATCCGCGCGCAGCGCTTAGGATCAACAGCAAAGCTGTGCCACGCAATCTTGGGCCCAAGGATAGAGAAAATGGGTCCCAATAAAACCAATGTGCCTAACCATAATTCTAACCCTAATCCTAACCATAACCCTAACCTATTATATTGATATAATATTATATTTATAATATTGATGTACCTAAATGACATTGGTTTTATATTGGGACCCATGTTCTCTATCCTTGAACCCAATCTTGTATCATGTCTCTCTGGATTTGAGGTGGTACTGGTAATGACGATCATGTATGGAATGGGTAGATGATATTGATACTGATAGTGATAGATCCCGCCTAAGCCAGGGTCAGGCTCACTCATAATCTCATTGACACTGACTGACTCAGTCATCGGCATTGCCACATTGGAGTCAACGAACTAGAGTCTAGACTAGTTACAATTTCATTAGTTACCTCGATGCTATCACCAAATCCAGCTGATCCAGGAGCCATTTTAGCCCATATGACGATACGCTTTTCTTGACCTAATATAAATCGCGTAAACTACTTTTTAAGATTTGATTACATATTCTAAATGCATGTTTTGTTTGTTTTGAGATTTCTAAATTTGCGGGTGAATGCGCTTTTGTTATAAACTGTCACTAAGAACTATAATGATAGAGGGCGCGCGGCAGTGATGCTTTTTGATGCATGTGAACTTTTGTTGTTGATTTTTGTACATATACATTGATATAGCTAGCTGTAGATCCGAACAGTTACTAAAATGACAGAAGTGAGTAATTTGGCATTAGTCACTAATGTGGCCGAGTATTTAACCCTACTAATAGGTCATAGACTATAGTACTACATCACATGTTGGACCCCGGCGGTGAGATACAATCACTGGCAGCAAGATTGCCAAGAACAAGTCCGCACCTGCAGCTACAGCCTACAGCACACACGCATCTATTGACTATATATATATACAACATGGTGCTTAAACTCCGCCGCCGCACTTTTTCACATGAACTCACGTCTTTCAATCAGTTGACAACTCCGGTGTTCCTGCAGGTGACGCCACCTTTCCAACTATCGTTGAATCGCGAAGACTGATTAACAAAGCTACACCGCCCATTTTGACAACTCGGCCGCCAGAATGAGAATGCTGTTCAAATACACCAGAAATTCCTCCAGAATATCCATGCCGAACCGATCTTTCGAATGTTTACCCGGCAAAAAGCAGCAGCAGGCAACACGTCTGAGCTGGCTGATTGGCTGCAGAACGTGGGTTGCGCATCTGTCTGCACATTAAATTGCTGCAGCCCAATCAGCGCAGCCGCCAACGGTTGGCCTGGCCGCGTTTTGTCGTCTGGTAACATAATCGAAGGATCGTTTAGATGGAGTATTTGAGGAACTTTTTCTGTGATTTGAGCGCTTTCTGGCGAGGCCAATCTGTTCAAAAATAGCGGGTTGGTAGCTTGTTTTTAAGCAGTATCCGCGCCGGATTCCAAGCGATAGTTGGAGACAGTGGCGTCAACGCTTGCAGGAAGACGGAGTTGTAATGGATGGAAAACGGTTGAGTTGTGGAAAGTCGCGGCTACGTTAGCACCATGTTGTATAGTCATTATAGGTCAGATATGATGCGTGTTGTGCTGTAGCTGCATGTGCGGACTTGTTCTTCCATGGTCCACGCTGGACTCTATTACTACTAAATGGAATAATGTAACGTGAACCAACCAAGATGTAGTGGTTACAACGCAAGGCGCTATTCTTTTTCTTTGGAGAGCCCCTGAGTGATTCACTCAGCGGTTTTATCAGGCTTGAAGAAACTTTTAACGCTCGCCCGCCGCCGAGGTAGTAGAAATCAGTAAGGGCTAGTTATAATGATCTCGGGTCTGCTTAACAACAGACCACCACTTCGCTTGAGCGAGTGGGTATCTTGCTACCAGATAACATATACTAGATACCTTTTTCAGCAATTACTACTTCGACCGAACTCAGATAATAAAGTAATGTACAAATTTGACGTGTGCAACATAATAAAATCAAACCTCTAAACTTAAACAAATAACAGTCACAAATACCTAGACATAAAATCAGTTCAAACCACCATTGAGTGCTCTGATGCCACAAGGGTTTCGTCTATATTCAGGCCGGTTACAGGAGATAATTTGATACTTTTTGTACGTGGTTTGTGTTCATAACCAAGTCAGATGATACGCCGGTGGAGAAGGAGGGAGAAGCTGGTTGGAGAAGGTGGGGGCGCAGCAAGGGAGAAGGTGGTGGTAGTGAGGGGGAGAAGCTGTGTGTGAGATAGTCGAGGAGATGCGGAGTATACTCGGAGGAGGATTGGTGGTGGAGAAGGAGGGAGGTGGTGGAGAAGGTTGCAGGACGTTGCCCTTCTCCCTGCACCACTTTCCCTTTCTCCCCACCTTCACCACCTTTCTCCACCACCTCCTTCTTCTCCGACCAGCTTTCTCCCTATCTTCCCTTCTTCTTTCGTCCACAGCAGCTCTCTCCCCCTGCCTTCCTTCTCCACCCAGCTTACTCCCCTCCTCCTTCCTCCACACCTTTCTCCCTTCTTCCCTTCCTCCTTCTCCACCAGGCTTTCTTCCCCTCCTTCTCCACTAGTATATCTTCCCCCTCACACTCCACCTCTCTCCCCTTCTTCCTCTTCCTCCTCCCTCCTCTCCTACCAATACACCGTCTTCTCCTCTCTCTTTTCCACTCCGCTTCTCCTCTTCCCTTCCTACTTCTCACCAGCG
>NW_014577995.1:59857-86319 GCF_000485595.1 Priapulus caudatus | reverse complement strand
GCGAACGTACCCTGGGTAACTATCTGATAATGGTTAGGGTTAGGGTTAGAGCAGCTAGGTGTGTTAGGCGCTACCTCGCCTAGACTTGTTAAGTGGAGTAGGCGAGGGTACGGCTCCAGAAAATATTACGAGATAGTACCAGGGTACGTGTTCCGGCCCAGCTACCCTGGCCGGACATAGACCCTCTCAGCTTTACTTATATACGGAGTTGGAATCACGTGGTGTAATTATACAATCCAGTCTCTGCTGTCTATAATTGACGTGGAATTAGTTTTAGTCATGGTTTGTCAGGTACTGCCTTATGAAAATAACCTCTTTAAATCTGACATTTCCTGTAACTGGTATTCTAAGCCTTTTATAATACGATGTTCATCTTAACAACTAGCCAGTAACACGCTTCTATGTGGCTTATATTCAGTCAACTAAGCCAAGACAACTCTTGCAATCCCGTTCAAACTTAAACAACACAAACAGGGATAACTCAACTTAGTAACTCTATTACTGCTACCTTTGTTTTTTTTTTTTTTTTTTACTAAGCTACTAACCAATCTCTGGTACTTGTAGTAGAGAATTAGCTTAGCAGTTAGTTAGAGTAGACACAAGGATTGGCTTCAATATAAACATGAACTTTCATATTTCCGTAGACTGACTCAAGTTAGTTCTCAATCGTTTACTTATAAGGAATATTCTGCCTTCTGTATAAAGCATATACTGATGTCTATAGTTATATGTTAGTATATATATCATAGAGCTAATACAACACGCCTAGAGCTGGGGGATGACAATCGGAAGAAAAACGTGGGGGGGAAACTAGTGTGCTATTTGCGACGAATTATCCTCTACGTGCTGCGCTGCGAGTCATAGAACTAATTTTATGGCTCAGCGAGCAACTTCGAGAAAGAGTAAGGGCTGGCGCGAGATATTATATAAGGGGTGTAGTAGATTTTAACAGGTCACTAGCCCTGCTGCGTACGTGGACATTTTAGGTTAGTTCATAAGCCTGTTCTATCGTCGCGTTTTTCGAGACTAGAACTTCCAAACTGGGTTTATTCTAAACACAAATCCTTCTCCTCACCTGTGCGGACTTACTAGTGTAGTATGTATCACAATACTCTCCTATTAAACTAATAATCAATATACACCCCCTGTCCACAAAATTTCGAAGGCAGACGCAGCGGCGATATTCTCGAGCCGCCTTTCTGTTGACCTACGCTGTCTACCGTACCGATTTCCCAATGCCGCATTAGCGATCGGCCTCAACCACTTCGGACTTCCTCGTGTTGGCCTGACATGCTGGCTAGCTCCTGCGTGATATACATGACCCTGACAGCAGCGCATTTCCCCCATGATGGCATGTCCTATCTTGGAGCCCACAAGTTAGCGCCGACGCCTATCCGCCGCATTGCGGGAATGCGTACGTCAGCAGGTCAACAGAAATGCGCCGCTACTGAAACGATATCGCGCCCGCTCGTCGCTTCCAAATTTTGTGGAAGCAGGCTTATTTATTGTAAATATGCGCGAGTATTGTATACATCACGTACAGTCCCGCAGGAACTGCGGAGAAAGGCTTTGATCGTTTAGAATTAAACCCAGCTTTGCAAGTTCTAGTTCTCCGAAAAAACGGCACCATAAAACCGCCCTGAGTGAATCACTCAGCGGGCTCCTCCAAGAAAAAGAATAGGCCTCGCGTTGTAACCCTACTCTTGTTGGCGTTACATTATTGTATCTTACCCGGCGCGTATGTTAGTACACTACTCACTGCCACTACTCACTAGTACAGTAACAAGTCTAACCTTAGAGTCTTACTTCAGTCTTCAGTTCAACATATGACATGTTGCTATACTAAATCGGGATGCTATAGATATAGTATAAGGACATTGCAAGATGAATGAGTGTACATGGAATAAGTGCCCGTGTCGCGACTTGCTCATCTCGTTCATGTCACCAATGGTAATATTATACTACTGCGGTTGTTATGCATTTAACAATACCCAATACTTTGCGTGCATTTAGCTAAAGCTGTACATGTGCAGATTTGATTATTGTTATTATCATTAAATTATTCATAATCTGCAAGGAGCTTTGTTAAATTTGTTTGCCAACTGGTGATGCCAAGAATTGAAAATGGGGGTGTAGGGGGAAGTAATATTTTATTTCGCACACCCATTTTGTTTTTTAGCTCACTTGACATCGTCAAGCCTTGAGCATCTTGCGCATGTGGTCGTCGGTCCGTCGTACGTCCGTCTGTCCGTCCTCAACATTCTTGGCACGGTCAACGATCAACTCAGGAACCGTTTGACCCACATATTTGAAATTGGTATAGTTGTTACTGCCTGCATGCTCCCATATTAAACATCCTATTGCGAGACACGCCAGTCGCCCGTAGCTTTCGAGCCACCGCAATTTTTGTGCAAAAATGGGAATTTGCCATAGTCAGTTCAGGCTTAACGGCATTTTGCTCATTTTTTGGTAATGTGAATGAATAAGGGCTATACGGCCGAGGTTTTGATGATTTAAAAAAAATTATGCCAATTTAGTATGGTTTGCCAATTAATATAGCCATATTAACTATTATATAGACACCAGATAACAAACAGTCTGTGGCTGTCACACTTCGTCTGGTTTCGTTTTACAAGATTTCATTGAGCCAATATCTTAATCAAAATTCCCTGCTCTATGACCATATTATGATTTATACTATTATTATTTATAATTATTTTGTTTATGATATAATTATTTATGCTAAGAAACATCACAAGCGTGGTATGAGCGCATTTCTACCCGTCCACAAATTTGTGGAATTTCATTTCCTGGTTCTATAATTATTCTATAATCTTATATATAATCATCCTATTTATTATCTTTTCACATCCAAAAATTACACATATAATTATCAAGAGTATATAATGGGGGAGTTCCTCCCATTACTATACTCTATCGCTTTCTATACATAGTACGCGACTGGTTGCTCATTAAAACTGAACTTCTTCTCAACTCACTCATTTTGCTGTCCTTTTTTGTGGTGAACTACAGTGTCATTGACACTTTCATTTTTCTAGGAGGTGCAGAAACACTCTGTTCACACGCTCGTGTTCAGATCTCTGAAGAGGGCACATGATATGTTTTTGTCAGAATACTCCAACCCAGTCTCATCAGATCCTGTTAAGTATGCTATCCCCTTCTCTCTATTTAAACTTTGAGCAAGTCTTTGAAATGAATATCTACTCTGAATTGAAAACTTTGTATTGCTGTGAGAGAATTCAGCATTTCCATTGTTTAACATAATCAAAAATGCACATATTGTTAAACGCAGCATTTACCTCCACTATCATGAAAGTGTTGGGGGGCTTTCCTGATACATGTAGCTTTTTGGCTTTGCAGCGAGAAGCTGTTACTGTCTGTGAAGGCAAAGGATGAGTATGGACCGATCTTACACTTGGGAACAGCCAAAGAATCACAGAAGGACCAGCGTCAAGTGAATGGCGGACAACCTGCAACAGACATATACTATCCTGGAGGTGGGTCAATATCTAAAGGGCATCCCACGCACTAGACATAGCTACTGCTCATTTTATCAGCCATATTTTGCTGAGGATGGGCATATATGTTGCTAATCTATTTTGGGTTAGATAACTAACCCTAATCCCAACTTTGACACTTTCCTTGTTCTTAAACCTAACCATAGCCCTAAACCCACAGGTGGTTTAACAATATTTGTACAAACCTTTTAAATATATTTTTTTGCAGCTGAGAGACATGCAGATTTGCCACCACGAATTCAGACTGGGTACAGTTATCCGAATGCTCCGGGTAAGAACAATTGTATGGTGATGGATCCGAAATGTGATCTAGTATAGGTCTAAATTTTAATTAAATAGATATGTTAGATTCCAAGTGCTTTGCTATTATCTTAAATTGTGTTGGTGTGATCTAGCTGTATGTACAATGCATCTATGCAGTGAGTGTCAAACTCTAAGTATATTTTAAAATCTGTGATCACAAACAATCAAATGATATATAATGTAGAGAGATCTGACATTTCTAGCCATGGCAGGTATGAACCAGATTCACTGAACAGTATGATATTGTAACCAGAACAGCCTACATTGACAATAGACCCAGCGTCTATTGTCCACTAACTGTTGTTCAATTGTTTGTAGGTGTGCAGCTGTCTGCAGACACGATGGCCCAGCACAGGGCTCTGAGTGAGCAGGGTCTCATGCAGGCAAGACAGGGTCTTCCACCTTCTCAAGCCAGGCAAGTGTGCTAGGGATTAGGTGCTAACCCATCATGTAAACATGGATGTGGACTGACATAGAATGCATCCACTGTGCTTCCTGTGACAACTAAAGAAAAAACATTACCTAAGCTGCAGTAGAATCACCATAAAAATGCATTCCTATATTTGTTTTGTTAAACAAAAAATATAAGAATTCTGGTAATAATAAGCAATTCCTATATGTAATGTATTACTTAAAAATAAAGACTGGAAAATTCTCGTAATTTCAGACGAGATCAGGATAAAGTGGCCGCAGGAATCTACGATATTCAGCAGAATGCAGGCTTGCAGGAGCGTATCGGTCCACCAGCGACATCTAAGGTGAGTGATGATTGCCGGAAAAGCTCTCCGCATATCTTTACCTGAACATCTAATTTGTTTGATTGAACAATTATCCTGCAGTGTTGGAAGTACATTTACACAATGACATATTATTATGTTGCACTTGAAATTTAATACACTGGTGTTGATTCTGTAGAGGTGGCTGCAACACGAAATTCACCGTGAATACGATATATTATTAAGGACTTATGTACTAACAAATGCACTTGTATATACCACTTGTGCTACATAGTTCCCCACTATTCAGAAAATATATAGTACGCAATACCCTCACTAATTTTACTGATGCTAATGCTAGTGGTGCTGTTACTGCTGCTGCTATTATGACTACAAATAATTGTAATTATTGTAATTGTAATTATTATTATGTTGTAGTGATATAAAAATTGCAGTGGTAATGGTGATGCGAAGCCCCGTAATGCTTACACAGATAGTAGTAACTCATTGCGCTTTAAGTGGACACAATGGACGTAATAGAATCATAAGTCTATACAGTCGGCGTGTCACCTCTTCAGGCTCTCGTCCTCGCGCAGACGACAGATAAGACGGCTCTGGTTCCAAGGAAGGCTCCGACGATGCCCAAGCCGCAGTGGCATCCACCCTGGAAGTTGTTTCGTGTGATCAGCGGTCACTGGGGCTGGGTGCGCTGCATCGCCGTCGAGCCGGGTAACGAGTGGTTCGTGACTGGAGCGGCTGACAGAGTCATCAAGGTGAGGGTAGAGATGTAACCACATGTGTAGATTGTATATTGAACTATATACACTCAAACCCGCGTATGAGAGTCGTTTAGTGGAAACCCTAAGAGTCTTCTTTATAGACTGGTGTCTGTTCGATAGGAATGGTTTCACTGTGTAACTGCTACTCAAGGGAAAAACCAATGGCGTCTTTTTATACACTGGTGTTGATTCTGTAGAGGTGGCCGCAACACGAATTTCACCGTGTTTGAACAGGAGGCCTTGCTAGGCAGTATAGGGTCTAGTTCCACTGGGATAACTTTAAGAACTTGGGCAGAAAAAAGGAGATGTAGTGTCTCCATCTTTTTCATATCATTCATTCATCATTATTATTGCTGGAACTTGCCAGCTCCATCACTATAATTGTAGAGCGGCAATCCATCGTATGGACGCATGGTACTGTGAATGTAAATTTAAAGAGGTTATTTCTCGGACTTTATGTCAGATCTGGGATTTGGCAACCGGTCAGTTGAAGCTGTCACTCACTGGTCACGTGAGCACCGTCAGAGGTGTGGCCGTCAGTTCCCGACAGCCCTACCTGTTCTCCTGTGGAGAGGACAAGCAGGTGAAGTGCTGGGACCTAGAATATAACAAGGTAAGACTCAGAGAAAAAGATATCCAAGATGACATACATTTTGTGCTTCAACTCTCGACATTTTCTGTCATCATATTTGTTTGATAAGAATCCCTCCAGTTGCCCCACACTTAATCTTGATCAGCTGCACATATTTATTGTGCCCTGGTATGAGCAGTTTGCCAGTAAACTGACATTTGCCATCTAGCAGCGAGCACTCATTGGTGGATTTTACTCATTGGATCGCCGAACAAACATGCCCTATAGTTCTCGCATCCTTGCGCGCGTGTCACTTTCTCTCTTGTCTCATTCCCCGGCCGCACGGCGTCGTTCGTTGCGCAGGTGATCCGACACTACCACGGCCACCTGAGCGCGTGCTACGGCCTCGACCTCCACCCGACCATCGACGTACTACTGACGTGCTCGCGCGACTCGACCGCGCGCGTCTGGGACATGCGCACGAAGGCCTGCGTACACACGCTGGTCGGACACAGCAACACGGTCGCCGACGTCAAGTGTCAGGCCGTCGAGCCGCAGGTACGCATGCGTGCAGCTACTTGTAATTATGTCGAGGAAGTTGGGAGGAGTAAGAATCACCACGCGTGTTGCAACTGTTTCCTGTGCTTAATTGACTGATCCGGTTGAACGGTGTAACCACACTACCATTTGGATATTCCTGCTCGATTGGTCAAGCTCACCCAGTTTGAACGTGGATTTAACACACGTGCATGCTGGAATGTTTAGCGATACTATGTATTCTTGATGTAGGTCATCACTGGGTCACACGACTCGACGGTGCGACTGTGGGACCTCGCGGCAGGCAAGTCCCGAGCAACTCTCACCAATCACAAGAAGAGCGTGCGCGCCGTTCAAATTCATCCTACGCTGTAAGCACCACATTGATTGTCTGATTTGCCTACAGATGGCAGAAACTAGTGTCTTATCTAATGGGCAACCCATGTCGTTTGAATTAGGTGATGCTAATTTTCGGTTTAGGTAAACAGTAACAAGCGCCACGTAATAATCCTTTCAAATATTCTGTCATGATCTTGGCTATGTGGTGATTTCATTTTGTAACCACGGTAAGATGCATTCAATTGGTTGCAGGCACATGTTTGCATCTGCGTCGCCGGACAACATCAAGCAGTGGAGGTTCCCGGACGGCAACTTTGTTCAGAATCTGTCCGGCCACAGCGCCATTGTGAACTCCCTTGCACTGAACACGGACAATGTGCTCGTATCCGGGGGTAAGCACATGCTAGCTTACTCCAACAAACCTCACACCGTTTTTTTGTCATTTAGGCTCTATGCTTTTATTTAGGCTACATGCTTAGAGCATGGAGCCATTGCAACTCCGACTGTGTTGCCATTAGCTTGTGTAACAGTAGTTGCTTTCCTTGTGGCTTCATTGAACACAGGGCTTTTGCAACAGTGTACCTTTGGTTTTCGCAATAGGCTTTACTCAAAGTTGCTAACTTTGGTATAGGTGAGGTTGTTAGCCCTATGCCAGTTCCCTATTTATAGAGCCAGCGTCGACAGAGACAAATTTAAGTGTGAACTGAAAAATTTGTGCTGAGTTGACTCAGTTGAAAGCAGCTGTAGAAATGGGTTTAGAGCGCCAGCATAGTACTAACAACCTCACACCGACACACGTGCTTATTTGGCTTGGTAAAAATTTGATCAGGGCTGCTATTGATATACTGGAATTTAGTAACTCTGTTGTTGTGTAAGGGCTAGAGAGGTATAGAGGTGTGTGATGATGGCATCTGTTCCTGGACTGATAATGTCAATGGAATAGAGACCCATATCATTCTCTCTGACATCTGTTATAAGTGTCTGTTGCACTATATATCGTTTTTTTGTGACACATGTAGCATACGAGGAAACACTGCTGTCTCTCTTCAGGTGACAATGGCACGTTACACTTCTGGGACTGGAAGACCGGCTACAACTTCCAACGATTCCAAGCCCCCGTACAGCCAGGCTCCATTGACAGCGAGGCTGGAGTCTTTGCAATGACCTATGACCTCAGTGGCAGCAGACTTCTTACTGCGGAGGCCGACAAGACGATCAAGATCTACAAGGAGGATGACTCTGCGGTATGTTTGATGGAAGCTTAACGTGCCTTAGTGCACCCTGGTCACTCACGGTGGATGGAGAGTTGCTGTCCGTCCGATGAGGTGGCGGCGAGAAACGATATGTGTTGCTTCCGCCTCTGAGCTTTCCTTGATTTTACTACTGAATATTGTGGCCTGTTGCTATATGGTTGGTTTTGTTGTTTTTGTACTTTTACTATAGCAACTGATTCACAATTTTTCTTCGTTATTTGATTCCTGCTAAATGACTTTGAAAACGAGCAAGCAGCAGCTAATTTAATGTCTACGTATGATTGAAAAATAATGTGTAAAAAGCCATATTGTCTCAAATGCATAAATTTAAGAATGCTTGTGTGGTTGTGCATTTTTAGTGGTTTTCTCTAATTTTCCCTTCCTTCACATTGCAGACTGAGGAGAGTCACCCCATCAACTGGAAGCCAGAAATCATTAAGAAACGCCGATACTAATCCTGCAGATGATTAACGCAATTCTGATACATAACGTAATATCAATGATTTCGTACATGTGTATCTTTTCATCCCATCAGATTTCATCACAAAAAGATAATGTTAATAATCTGCTGTGTATACATACGTAGATGTACTCATGGTGTGTAGAAATTGGCGATAAAGTTCTAGCTTGGTTACTTACAGGTAAATGCCAGTGCTTATACATGTTATATGAGCATTATACAGTGTAAACCCAACCTGTTCTTGTTTGTATTTGTATAAGGGCTTAAAATTATTATAGCATTGATTCCATTGAGCATGTTTGGAGATAATTGAATAGCTAGGTGGAAACTTTGCAGTATAGACTAGCTGTGACACAATCCATTGTATTGCTAATACTTTATCACTGTATGTAATAAAAATTTTACATGTAAATATTCTTGTGCTTTTTCGATTGAGTTTAGCATCATATTGGTTGTTATTTTAGTTTTCTTGTTTTAATGTAGTTTAGCCAGCATAATCATTGTCTAGATAGCTTCTATTACACTCTCTATTGCTCCATTTTTGTCTAGGAGGTGTATGACTCTTCCCCCCTCCCTTCTCGTCCTCTTTCTCCTCGTCTAACCTGCTATTTCCTTCATTCATACCCCCTTGTATCTTTGATCTCCCCGACCAACTCAACACTTCTGAATTTTCTCTGTTCACTACTTATATCGCACCAATTGTTTCTTCTGTCTCTTTTCCTCATCTTCTGGGCTTTTCTATCTCCTGTACATTCCCTCCTCCATCCACCACCTACCTATAGTTGATACATCCAGACCTCAAACTATACTCTTCACTCAACTCATTCATATGTGCGCCCATCTATTTTATTTGTATCCTCAGAAGTATATTGTATATTAACAACTTTTTCTCCTGCTAACCATGAACGTATGTAGGCCCTACTGTAAACATCCATGCTATGTTGAAGTTCATGCTTGTAGTGTCATATATATATTTCTGTAGTTACGTATCTATTTCTATTGATAGACATTGATAGTGTATCATGTTGTACGAAAAATTGGTGCCATCGTAGATACATACACATGGTGCCATTCTCTGAGAAGAATATATACAATGTATATAATTATTGTAACAATGTATATATTGTTCTCATGCCATCTCAGTTTTTTGCAGTTTGTGTTGCAATGCATGCTGGGTAAAGTAAATATCTTCCCATGTACCACCGGCTACTGTTGTCAACATGGAAGAAGTTGATAACATTATTATCCACTCCCTCCGACAAATTGGATGGTAATTTGCTTATTAACTCGAATTTTATATGTAGAAACTATAGCAATACATTGTCAGTGTTACTTTTTTTCATATTACTCTGCTATCGTAATACAACGCTCAGTTAGTAGTCGGAGGCGTTTCTAACCACAACAACACTCACAGTCAACACAGGCGCTTGACTTGGAAGTTGGAACGTTTCAATAATAAAATGATAGTAAATAAACACGAAATGTATATACTAGCGAAGTCTTAATGTTTCTCTACTCTCTTTCGCCTATTATTGCCGATAATTGCCGATTTTCTGTAAATGCCGTTCAAATGCTCCTGTGCAACACACAACCAACGGCCTCTATTTTTGTATAGATCTATGCGTAGCTAAATGTTCACCTTGTTTGCCTTTTCACACTGCCTACTCTACCCAGAGAAACGAAGCGAGGGTCGTGCGAATTTTGCGATCATGCTTTCCCACCTGCTCTATATTTTTGGTGTTTGTGCACAGCGGCATACATGCGGTGTATAGTACTTGTGTGTTACAGAGAAGCATGTGAACGGCATTTACAGGAAATTATCACTGGCAGCAAGAACAAGTCGGCACCTGCAGCTATACAGCACACACGCGGCCATTGACTATAGGTGCGGGCGGACAGCCGGGAACTTTGCCACATCCGGGACTTTCTTAACCTAGCAACCAGCTATGCATGCCGCTGAAAACAACAGCCTGTCTTCGTGAGCTTACACACTCAATACCCCATTTCCAAACCAAAAGCATACTAATTTCCTTGCATATATGCCGAAAACTTGTGTAGTAGTAGGTTGTCACAATCATATATATAGCACAGATAAGAAAACATATTTTTTTGAGCTGCCAAAATGACATAAGAGTCCAGAGAGGCGTGATAAGTCATAAGTGGCTGACTGCCACCTAAATGTAAATGAGTAAATGAGTAAATGTAATTGGTACGCACTGGAGTCCATCAAAATTCTCCACTGTTTGTTCTGATCATTTTGTGACATGTAACTACTATTTTTTTTATAACTGCGTGTGTGTGGTGTGCGTGCGTGCGTGTGAGTGTGTCACTGTGTGCGTGCGTGTGCGCGCGTGCATGTTTGTGTGTCCTTGTGTGTCCTTGTGTGTGCGTGTGCGTGTGCGTGTGAGTGTGTCACTGTGTGTGTGAGTGCGTGTGCGTGTTTGTGTGTCACCGTGTGTGCTTGTGAGTGTGTCACTGTGTGTACGTGTGCATGTGCGTGCATGTGCGTGTGCGTGCGTGTTTGTGTGTGTGTGTGCGTCCGAGTGTGTCACTGCGTGTGCGTGCGTGTGCGTGCGTGTGTGCGTGTGTGCGCCTGCGTGTTTGTGTGTGCGCGTGTGCGTGTGTGTGTGAGTGTGTCACTGTGTGTGCAAGTGCGTGTGCATGTGCATGTGCATGTGAGTGTGTCACTGTGTGTGCCTGTGCGTGCGTGCGTGCGTGTGCGTGTTTGTGTGTCCTTGTGTGTGTGCGAGTGCGTGTGCGTGTGTCACTGTGTGTGCGAGTGCGTGTGCATGTGCATGTGAGTGTGTCACTGTGTGTGCATGCGCATGTGTAATCTTGGACTTTGTTTTTGTTTCACAAGACCTGGGGTAATTTTATTGAACTAATGCAAAGCAAACAACTACAAATAAGAATAGCTTAAATATTTATTTTATGTATCTTATGTATCATATGTATCTTACGTAATGTCATAATTATAGCTACAGAAAGGCTATCTCTGTATGTCATAATATACTCGTAAGGCATATTAGAAGAACTATCATGAAAAAAACTTATTAAAACTTCCAAACCAAGTGACGGATAATTCGTATCGTTATGCAGTAATCATATGGGCGCCAGTGACGCGATCGTGTTGTTTTCACCGGTCTTCTGCTGGTGGTCACGTGACTACTGATCTGTGACGTAGCTCCGCCCGCACCTATATATAACAACATTGTTAATATATAAACGTTATAATATAACAACGTTGTTATATATAGTCAATATATATATATATAGTCAATATATGCCGCGTGTGTGCTGTAGCTGCAAGTGCCAACTTGTTCTTGCTGCCAGTGGAAATTATCAGCAATAAGGCGAGGCAATAATAAAGAAACATTAAGAAATTTGGTAGTAAATTACTAAATACATTTTGTGTTTATTATATCAACATTTTATTATTGAAACGTTCAAAGCGCCTGTGTTTCTAACAGTCACTGTCACTGGGTCGGTAACTAAACTAACACTAACAGACCTACAATTTATACATCTGTCCCTGGTAAACGTACGGGCAACATCCCTACTGACTGTAGTACTAAATTATCTACATTGGATCACTATATAGGTGAGTTTAAGAATTGTGTATTAAGGGTTGGCGATAGATATCAGGATTAATGAGCAGGCTTGAGAATGTAAGAACCAAAAGCAACAATTGCTGAGGCTCTTGTCTAGGCTATGTGACAGGGAAGAACAAATTTAAAACTAATGAATTGAATGCGGTTTTCTAGTGATGTGGAGGATGAGGTACAGAGCTTGCGAGACTTCTCCACAGCAACTGTCGTTGAGGCAGCAGTAAAATGCCTTTGTGTCATTGACCAAAAATTTGACATGTCGCCGGTGCTGCCCCCTGGTATGTCTGCCCGGTACCGAATCGGCACCAGTCTCGCTGAAGCGTGCGTGGTATGTAATACATCCAGTGTTTTGTAGAATGTAGACAAGTGTTACATAAGATTAGAAGTCATTTATATTACTTAGAATTTTCACGAGGAGACTTTTGATTGTACTTTTAACTACTGTTTTGCAGCATATATTGGGCCTTGACATAGTGGAAAAAAGTATGCATATGTGCTTTCTAAAATTCCATACCTAACAGAGAAAATATGAACAAGATATATACATAGACTTGCTGTTTAGCAAACAGTATATACGGGGTACTTATAGTTTCATTTCAGCTTGAATTTGCAGGGATTTGTGAGCGATTAATTTCATACAATTGTATCTGCAGGAGATTGGCTACAAGGGAGAAATTGGTTACCAAACGTTCCTCTACGCTAACGAAACTGATGTTCGCAAAATCCTCATTTTTCTCCTCGAGAAGATCCCAAAGGAATCTGCGGCCACGGCTGAGGAGCCGGCAGGTAAGCAAACAAGCGAATATCTGGTTTGTCTTAATCTCTTCGTCTTTGTCGAAATTATTATTATTAAATATTATCATTATTATTATTATCAGGTTTCAAGGTAACAGCTATATATATATATAATTAGTATCTTGCTCCTGTTATTGTGATTACTATTTTTGTTTTGTTTTTGTATCTATTGTTATTATATTATTATTATTAATGGTACATACACATGCTGTCATAAACTAATCTTACTCAGTGCACATGAGGCTATAATCTCCTAACATTATACACTAATTCCCTGATTAACATCGTAGTTAGGTTCCTGAAAACTATGGCTTTAACTGAAACGATGTTAAATGAAGCACTCTGCCATCTGATTGCGTGTCTAACAAAGATAGCTTTTATATAATTAATAATAAAGTTAATGACGCATTTACTCCCAAGTTTCAAACATATTAAATTTTTATCAATAAATAAAACAAACATGCATTTTTAAATAGGGTAAAATTTTACTCAGTACATAGATTAGTTCTTATAATATAGCCGACACCTCAGTGACCATGGTATTTTTTCTCAACTACAGTATAAGGAAACAATGTTAATAGGGGTCTTGGTGTAACAGGGTCGTCATCAGCGCTGATGAGTCAGGCGATATGTAATGAGATAAAGAGACGGTTGCAGCTTCCCATGAGACCTCTGCGTGTCTGTCACGGTGGGCTGCGCTTGCGTGATAGCCTCACTCAATCACACCGGCAGGTATGAACCAACTGCTTGACATTTCTTCACATTGTTCTTTAAAATGATAATTTCTCAAATAGATCTATAGATTAAAAAATAAATAAATTTAGACAGATTTAGTCTCACCTATCAGCATTCATTTCACTGATTATTTCAGCATAAAAATTATTACGACTTTCTGCTGTTATAGGCTATAAAACAGTATATGAACTGCAAACATGTACCTGCTATCTTGAGATTCACGATAATGGGATTTTTAAATGGTACCACAAAACAAGTGGGCATAGTTACATGACACAAATATTTATAGATTGGTACCTATCTTGAAATGTATACAAAGGTTATTAACCTAGCATAGAGACAGGGTGACGGTTAATGGCATCTCATGAGCGCAAAATTTACACACTAGTTTTGTTGACATATGTAAACAAATCTATGCAATGGAGATCAGGGCACATATTGGTGAAAAGAGTGATGCACGAGTGTTCTATGACATATGTTAGCCTTCTTATAGCCTATAGTCTTACTATATACAATTGGAGTTATGGAAGGACTAGCACTAAGTATCAGAACGGTCGAGAAAATGTGAAAACCGTTAGTAAAATCGGATGAAATCCTTGCTTTACCAGCTCAGCAGGCTGTGATGTTGTGCTGCCACCTGCCCATTCGCAGTGTTTCTCTGAATTATTGTCTTGCAGGACTACTCAAACACATGGCCATTCCACGCTGTGAGTGTCAACCTACCAGAGGGTGTTAGTGACCTAACCAAACCTCAATCCTTAGGTAGGTGTGGTTACATGTTCATCAGACCCTCAGTTTGATTCAACAATATCATTATAAACAAGAAAGATACAACAGGCTCTTGCTGTAGTATGGTGATTCGTTATATGCTACTGCTGATATTAACATATCTTGGGAAAATGAAAGTTAGCAGAACAGTTTCCTTGGATAACTCATGTTAGTTGTACACAGGTGATGCTCACGAATCTCTCACCACTCATGGTAAGTATATATGCAAATCTGTTTCAGAGTTTGGACTGAGTGTTATTGACTGTGAATCACTAGGCAGGTGTAAGCCTGAGGACGTGGCGCCATCTGTGCTGGAAGCAAATGCACTACAGTTGACAATCGCTCAGGAGTGGGAGGCAGAGTGGAACCAGAGTGGACTCCATTCACGGCTGACACAGGAGGTACTTGATAAATTATGGAACACCCTTCCCCTCCTGCTGCTGTAGTGCATAGATAGAATGATGGTTATTGACCATAGATGTATGATTAGTCGGTTATCCATCTTAGGATAAGAGGGAGAACCAGATAAAACTGCCAGAAATGAAATTGGTTTTGTGAGTCATTGCTGAAATGTTCAATAACTCGTGCTTCTGTGTATATAGGGTTAGTATGATGGATATAAATACTATAAGGCCAATTTGGATTCTTTTCGGGGTCACATTTTCTTTCCACATTATGGAATTAAGGTATTGTGTTGTGTTGACATCATCGGCATTGACAATCACTGGTATAATATCAAACCTGTGATGACTGGCAGTGTGCTATTGCAGGAATACAGAGCTAGGAAACACCAGCGACTGCACAAACGCATTGCAGACCATCTGACACGAGCCGTGCAGGCAGCTAGCGGTGACAGTGATGCCAGCGCGCTCACGGGGGTACACACCGAGAGGCCGGTAGCACGAGTGAAGGGATCACGCTTCACACACTCTGAGAAACTTCAATTTACTAAGGTAGTGTGCGTGCGTGCGTGTCTGTGTGTGCATGCGTGTAGTTGGATGGGATGCATGCATAAGTAATTACTGTAAGTGAAGCATCTTCGTAATGGATACGTTATCTTACTGCAGCAGGAGGAGAAGCCCAGTGAAGCTGTGAAGCCCCAAGCTGAGACAGAGGAAGATATACAGAAGCACAGGGAGCAGGAGTTTGAGTCACTGAAGACTCAGCTCGATGGCTTGAGTGACAGATTAGAAAATACGAAGTTGGAAACACGACAGTACTCCACTAGCATAGATAAGGTAAATTGTCAGTCAGTCTAAATGCAGATGAACTGTTTCGCTAGGGTATTCTTCCATTCTGTGTATCTAGAGCTTTCAATGTGGAAAGTCGCCATGCACTTTATTTTTTCTTGCTTCTATATCCCATACATGTGTTCATCATGCCGTTTCCAAGTATCGCTGTGCTGCTTATAATGATTGATATCTAGATATGGCATCTGTTGACATATATTTGACCCCAAATTTGATGGTATTCAATTAGTGCGTTCGATTTGCTTCCCCAAGTTAACCTGGGACTGTGAGTGATGATGATTAAGCTGACATTGAGGCATTCGTGCTACTCTTTGTTGCCCTATTATTTGCCTATCACTCTTTGTTACCGTAAACTATTCCACTTCATGTATTACTATAGTGTTTAGACATATTCTCGTGTCAGTGACTACAAACATAAATAAAAATAAACAATTTCGTTTATCAGTTAAAAGAGGAGTCTTAGTGAGTTGGAACAGACGAAAAGACGGGCAGAAGGTCACCTACAAGGTCAGAAACGTGTGCTAGACCTGCTTCCAGATGCAGAGAATAACATTGCCAAGCTACAGGTGTGTATACTCAGAGATCACTGTCACATCCGGTGAAGCATGAAAGCACCCTCCTAAACATCTGATAATGCTGTCTCTATACAAGCTGCTCGTCTACCAGCATCAGCGCAAATTAGAACTATTGTTAATTGTGTGTGTTTTTTCCAAAGTTCTACAAGTGGCCATCCCAACCTGTCCCTTTGTTTGGAGACATGTGTGATGCAAGCGGGTATTTCTTCGATTATATCTAAGTGGTTGAACATATTGCTGCATGAGTCTAACTATTACGCCTGAGATATCAGTTGTTGTAGGGAAAAATACAAACAGTAATGACTATAATTTTCACTCAGTAGAATGGTATTTACTGTTTTGTTTGGTTTCCCGAGTTAGAATGTGATAGCAACAAAGTGCCGCAAGCTGGTTAACCTAGGAAACCAGTGGGAGAACCACAGAGGCCCTCTAATGGAACAGTACAATACACTGAAGGAACAAAATGGCTGCCGTCTGGTGAGTCACGTTGTCTGTCATGTTTCAACGTCTGCAAAATTCCTTTTGTTGCATGCAATGTTACGTCGTGTGTCGAATTCGATTTCCCGACCATGCCCTATGCTGGCAACACTCTAAAAACCCTTTTGAGCTATCATGGTAATTGCCTGCATTCTCATATATACATACTTTATATAAACATATGCTTTTTAGCTCATCTGACATAGTCAGATGCAGCTTGTAGAATCGCACGATCGTCGTCCGCCGTCCGTCCTCGTCCGTGCGTGCGTCCGTCCGTCAACAGTTGGCACAAAATCTTAAGCCGCTCGGACGCTACGGTCGAGCGATATTCGGCACATCGGGGGGAATCGTCAAAACGAGTTGGGATGTCGAAGCTGGGTCAAAGGTCAAAGGTCAAGAGGTTGTTAAAAAAGAGGAACATTCACTCCTTAACTTAAGGTCATAGGCGAGGAAATGCAGAATTTGCGGCACAAATCTAAACGCTCGACCCTAGGCTGCGTGATAGTCGTGTAAAGCATCATGGTAGGAAAAGCCATCACTGTGCCGAAATTGAAGGTCAAAGGTCAATGGGCACAGGGGAGATTTAGACATTTTCTGAGGACATGGTCTACGGAGCGATTGAAAACTTTTTTCTTCAGCGGTGACCTAGCATTTTTATGGCTTTATTGAAAGGACCATGAAATGTCCTTCTGCTGACATGCGAAGAGTAAGTGTGATAACCTTTGACCTCAAGAGGAGGGTTAAACATGATTTGTTACTGTCTGTTAGAAAGAATTGACTGCGGGTTTGCTAGTAGAATCTATACATGCCTGGATTACGAGGTACAATGTCACAGTGAAATTTCAAAACTAAATTTGGTTGAAGAAGTTTATGCTCCTTAAATCCTATAATTTCTATGGCATTTTGTACTGTCAGTATTTTACATGTAAACGTATGCCACTGCCAGTGGCCACTGCCAGTGCATGTGGTGGTACTTGTAGTTTTGCCTGCGTGTAATTAGTTTACAGGTGGGCAGCTCTCTATTGCAGCCTGTGGCTTGCGTAGGTAAATGGATGAGTTGCTTATGCTATTCTGTCTTGCAAATAGTTGGTTGCTACTATGGTACGATGGGAGCTTCCATCTTTAATCTGAAGACACTTAAACGTACGCGCCATCTCGTGCGAAGCTTCATAACGATCCGAACAAACATGTCCTTTGAGAAGGTTCCTGGATACCATCCCTGTGCATTCACTGTTCGGCGTGTATGTGACACATTGGGACTAACAGGTTTACTAGATACCCACCACTCACCACAGAGTCACGCAGTAGACGTTAGATGAGCGCTGTCGCTCGCGCGCACTTGTATGCATTAAAATGGTTAATATCTGTGATCATGCCCAACTACGAGCCATACGATAAGAATCCACTTCTTGCAGTCGGAAACGGAGAAGAAGCTTGAAGAGATCAAGCGTCTGAGAGAGAAGATGAGGGCTCTCGCTACAGATACGCGTGCCAAAGATGACCTCTATAAACAACTGGTATGCCGTCATGTTAGCACACAACCCAGGATCGGGAGCACTCACTCTCTGATGCCACGTTCGGCAATTTTAAACGAAACACTACAAAATTTAAGCACATTTTTGATCTACAGCATCTAGCGAGGCAGCTAGTGATGTTAGCTTTAGGTACACCCAAAGAAATAAATCTCAACCGAATTAAATGTGTCAATGCTTTGCTTATAGGTGGCAGAGTACGAACGAACAACAAAGGACGTGAATAGAGCAGCGTACACGAAACGAATTTTGGAAATCATCACAAACATTAACAAGCAAAACCAGGATATCCAGAAGGTAGGCAGGCACTGTACACACGTTCTCTTTGGTACGCTACACAGAACACGAGCAAATATCTTTACACGTCTATGTGAATATAAACACAGTCAAACCCGTACATAGTGGACACTAAGGGAAACCCCCAAAGTGTCCTTTATAGACAGATGTCTGTTCCATAGAGGTGGTTTCACACTATAGCTGTCGCTTCGAGAATATGCTCAGTGTCGTTTAAAAATAGCGAGGTTTTTTCGATAGGGGTGTTTTCACTATATAACAGCTACTCAAGGGAAGTGCCGGAAGTGTCATTCATTAAGAACAGGTGTTTCGCTAAAATGTTAGAATAAAACCGATATAAAAAGAAAATTAGTTGGACTGTATATATATATATATATATATCAAGAGCTAATAATACCTAGAGTGTACAACAGAAAAACGCGAAAATAGTGCTATTTCACGACATGATTATTCTACTTTGCCTGCAAGTCTAGAATAATTTTATGGTATTGCATTAAGCAGAATTCTTTGCTCTCTAAAACAAGACCAACCGCTTGTCAATACGATACTCCTAGGCTGAGATATTGGCTCTTAAACCTCCCCTCCCACATGCCTCACACCGCCTCGCATCCAGCTTATTCAGCAACCTAAACGCCCCTAAGGTTGCTTCGTGAGAGTTCGGTTTTTCCGCTATAACTTTATGAATGAACGGCGTTTCGGTTATCATAGGTGACTTTCGGGGGCATCGCCTATGCCCTTATCTCCCATTATCTTTCCTAGCACGGCTAATGCCCGTCATGATGGAGCCGGCAATGTTTTCTAAATTAAGTCTCTACAACGCAGCTCAGTTACTATATGGTGTAGTAAGAGTACCAAATTTGGGCATGTGACATCAATTATCAGCGCTCCAAGCGGTGACGGAAATCGATAGCCAAAATGCTTAGGGGCGTTTAGGTTGCTGAATAAGCTGGATGCGAGGCGGCGTGAGGCATGTGGGAGGGGAGGTTTAGGAGCCAATATCTCAGCTTAGGAGTATCGTATTGACAAGCGGTTGGTCTTGTTTTAGAGAGCAAAGAATTCTGCTTAATGCAATACCATAAAATTATTCTAGACTCGCAGGCAAAGTAGAATAATGTTGTCGTGAAATAGCACTATTTTTCCCGTTTTTAGCTCACCTTGACATCGTCAAGCTGAGCTATTGCCATGGGTCGTCGTCCGTCGTACGTCCGTCCGTCCGTCGGTCCGTCCGTCCGTCCGTCCGTCAACATTTCGCTACGGTCAACGATAACTCAGGAACCGTTTGGCCCACATGTTTGAAATTGGGTATAGTTGTTACTGCTATGCTCCCATATTAAACGTCCTATTTTGGAGCACGCCAGTCCACGTACTTTCGAGCCACGGCAATTTTTTGGCCACAATGGGAATTGCCATTAGTCAGTTCAGGTTCAACGGATTTTGCTCATTTTTGGTATGTGAATGAATAAGGGCTAGGGGTTTTGATATGAAAAAAAAAATTATGCAAATTAGGTAGGGTTTGGCAATTATATAGCATATTATATAGACACAAACAGTCTGTGGTGTCACACTCGTCTGGTTCGTTTTACAAGATTTCATTGACAATATCTTTAATGCAAAATTGGTATTTCCTCTCCACCCTGCCGATAAAACGTCTATATTAGAGTAAAGTTTTACAAAACATGTCGGAACGCAGCATAACCCAGGGGCGTAGCCAGTATGTAGCACTGTAGGCCCGGGCCTACACTTTTTTTGGCCAAGTTATCTTTTTTTTTAAAACACCCATAATTCAAATCCATAAGATTGCTGGACGAGTTTAAGAGTCTAGGCAGGAAAAACTATTGAAATGAATGTAGCAAGAATATGGCTAAATTAGGTGACCTATTCTTCTGTCATCTAGGCTGTCATTTCTATCGCGTGCCGTTTCATTCAACACTCTACCCGCCGAAAAGGACTAGGATCCGATTTTGTCAGTTTTTTAACATTTTAACTCGTTCGTAACACTATTTTAACTCGTTTGTGTTTTTTGGGTTTAAAAGTGATATTGAATTAGGTGTCTCAAGTTAGCAAGAGGTCAGGGAACCAGAATGAACACTCAGGAAGGGCCGTTTCCGGCCATCTGGGGGGTTTGTAAAACCAAAAATTTTCTTGTACGCTCCGGGCCAACCGATGGTGGCGCTCCGCTCAGATAGTCGTGCCTACAACTTTGAAAATCCTGGCTACGCCCCTGTAACCTATTTATTTCAAACGCCATCGCTACAAAGCGGGTATAGCGCCATCTACGGTCACGAATTGTGATTCATTTTGGTTTATAAATTATTATTGCGATATACAGATGGCAATCGTTTCTATAATGTACGTCGATGGTTGCTCAATTAAAACTGACTTCTTCTTACTCACTCATTTGTGTCCTTTTTTGTGGTGAGCTACAGTGTCATTGACACTTTCATTCCTACTTCTGTAGTACAAGTCTGGTACACTTTGTGTATACATATATGTACCTCGGGTACATATCTGTAGTACCTGATACGACGACGACCCCTTGAGCTACACTAACCTTCAACAACCTTGAACTACCTAACGGTTAGTGTAGTGAAGCGGAACATACCGCCTGTATCATACAGGTTAATTCCTTCCCCTTCCTCTGATTCTGTACGGGGTTCACCTCCTGGAGACTACTGAGACGCTGAGACGCTATGAACATTCTATCCACGTGAGGTGAAGTTTACGGATCTACACGCGGATGGCACCGATGCGAGAATGGGAGGCTTTAGAATATTCGGTGTTACCATTGCTTGGTGGGAGATAGTGACTATACTGCTACGACAACGATGATGATGATGAAGTGGGATGATGACGATTAGATTATGCTAATGCCAGCCTCTCTCATTGTGGGTGCTCGCAGCGTGCCTTTTTTTCTATTGGATTGGGTAGAGGAAGTAAGGAAAATACTTTAATAATTGATTGCGGGTATACTACTATTCCTATTATATATATGAACAAGTTTTTCCATATGTTCTTGCCATTATATTACAACTATAACGTATTAATGTTGCCACCGCGAGGCGGCTACTAATAATATACCAAATGCAAATTTGTATTCGTAACATAAAACACAAGAAATAGTTAAGAATTGACAAGAACCAGGGCAGGATTTACACATTTCTGCACTTTATTATTTTACTTTATAATGAATAAACAGATTACTTTCACAACTACTCGTGTGCAACAGCCAATGGAGGGGATACGTCCAGCCTTCTCTATCCGAAAGTCCAAATTAAACAGTGTACAAAACTACAAGTAATGTGTATATCTATCTGTTTGGTTCTTGATGAGTGTAGGAGCGTGAGTGTGCTTGTGCGTGTGTGTGTGGGCGCGCCTGCACGCACGTACGACGTATGCGGGCGCATATACACACACATATAGCACATTGCAGAAAGCGAATACGTTTTTGGTATAAAAACGGTCAGCCAATTGGTGGTAATCCACCGTACTATTCCTACGTTACATGCACACATTGATGTTATGAGCAATACCATGTATTACTATAATAGCCGTACGTGCACATATATGCACGTGTCTGCGTGCGTGCGTGCGTGCGTTCGTGCGCGCGCGTCTATGCTTTCACACTTCTATATGTCAATGAAAGCAAACATGTTCAAATTATGTATAATATAATAGCTTGCATTGTGGCATTGGAAGGATGATTTTGGAATGGTTTATAGCCAAACCGAGGGAAGTGAAAGCTAACTACGTGTAAAAAAGTTTCGTACTCTTTATAAATAGAGCTTTTATATGGCAACCTGAAATCAGGACTCTTAAATATAAATAGGGAATAGCATTTTCATTATATGCAACCTTATATATATATACTAGTAGTACTTCATCATGACCGTTCGTGTTAAATTTTTACTCACAAATCACAATTTTTACTCGCAAAAAGTGCGCGCCGATTATCTATATTAATCCTTCAGTCTTTGGCTATATAAAAATAATCATCGTTATAATGGAAAACATTTTGTACCACGAGCAGCGGTGATCTAATACCTCATCATATATCAACTCTCTGCCAGCCTGATTAGTTGTGTGAAATATTTGTATGCAATAGGCATTTTATTGGTCATGTCTGCGATCTACGAAATTGTGACCTCAACTGGGATACAGGGCATATACGATATATAGTTCCAACAACGTCATTATCTTATCTAAGAGACTGTTGCTACAAAGAAACAAAGGCGGGAACGTATGCCGCCATATTGTTGTGGTGGTTGTAAGCAGCTCATATTGTGTGGTAGATCGTTCATATATAGTCATAATTTAATCTATGGGGTAATTTTAAGATGCCGAGAACTACCGACATCAAACGGTTCATTACATGAATCAAAATAATTGTACCTCTTTGAACTACTATAGGCAGTTCCTCTACATCACCTATAGTAAATATATATATATATATATATATATATATATATATATATATATATATATATATCCAAGATACATTAAGCTTAGCTAATCTTATGTGTGTGTAACCACCGTATAGCTATATTCTTTAACTTCTGGCAGGTGTTGAGTGACACAAAGGAGGTGCAGAAGGAGATTAATGTTCTGTCAGGCAAGCTGGATCGCACGTTTACCGTCACGGATGAGCTCATATTCAAGGTATCTCACCATATTCTTATGAGAAATGCCTGGTATTGTTTTTGTATAGAGCTTTTATTCAAGGGTCGGATATACAACCGAGGCCAAATCATATTTTGCTTCATAAAGAACTAAACTCCTCGGTATCTGACATTGACGTTTGTTGTCACAGGATGCCAAGAAGGACGAATCGGTGAGAAAGGCTTACAAATATCTTGCGTCTCTACATGAGGTGAGTAGGTGTTCACAATCCATGGTTTCTCGGGATTGCTGAATATCCCCAGGCACATATATCGCTCCTAAATATAATTCATATATTTTATATATATATATATATATGTTTGTTTATATACATCTCCTATATGTATATATCCTATATATATATCATATTATCAGGAGTCTATCAATAGACAGACTATTGATAGACTACTGATATTATGGTCTTGATGAAAGCTGTTGACATCTCATCATTTTCTGATGTCATACAAATGTGTGTATGTTAATTATTTATAGCTGTGCTGACCTTTAGAACACCTCTTTATCTCGTAAACAAATGCTAACCTGAATGAATTGAGAAACTGCATTGGGATTCCACCACGTGACATCCTGAAACACCTTCGCAAGCAAATTAAGCCTTCTAGTGGCCTTTCCTTTCTGAGCTAAACTCAGTTAATAAGTTTACATAAAATGTACCCCCTGAGCAACCCGTACTCTGCATCTGGAGTGTTTGTCGCATTGTAAATCAATACGTTTTTGTCTCTCGATTGCAGAACTGCAGTCAACTCATCAAGACGGTAGAGGACACGGGAGTGATCATGAGAGAGATCCGTGATCTAGAGGACCAGGTGTGTAACATAGTTGACGTATGCGGTCGCAGCCCTTGATGAATTTACTTTCTACTGTTGATGTCATTGTCTGTAGGACGGCATGTTACTGAATGAAGATGTGCTGAAGGTACTGAAGGTTAGATGCTGAGTTAGGGGGTGAGTGTCATCTTTGTAATATCCTCTGTTAATTATTTGTCGCTTAGATTGAGTCGGAGAGCAACAAGAGAACACTTGCCAATCTTCAGCGAATCCAGGCCGATTACCATGAGATGAAGAAGGAGAATGCCGCGCTGATGTCTCAACTCAAACAACTACAGTAGTAACACGACTAGTGTTCCTACTTCGAGTCTATGTCTTTATGTGGACATGGATGTAGTCCTATAGGCCTGTAGTCATGGTATGACAGTAAAGTGTTTCAACCGTGAGCCTCACGATCAATACGAATATAATGTGGAATGCATTTATTCAACTGATCATTTTTGGTTGAACGATTATTAGTTCCAATTAGATTTCTCCAAACTTTGCCTTCACTTGCATAATTGTGCAGCTGCTCTGTGTAAGCGTGGTAGGTATATCGTTCCATAGCTATGTAATTAGACTTCGTATTCTTAATGGGTTGCAATAAAATTACTTATCTGGCCACTAGGTAGCAGCACCTGGCAAGAGCGTTATACTTGTTGGCAGAGTTGTTGGTACTAATCAAAGATTCTAGAGTGCCGTAGGCACAAGATAGACCACTCTCCAATCATAGCGTAGTAGGTCATGGGTCGCCACAACCGCCATTTTGGGAAGCAAGTTCACACGAAGTTCCCGGATGTTGCTGTATCTGCTACTGTGTGCTCATTCTTAAATTTCATTAATAATAAGATTGCAATTGTTATTCTTTTTTTCTTGTCACTGGCATCCATGATAATTAACCCGGGTTAACCCAAAAACCGTTCGTTTATCTTCCCTAACCCAGATGCGTTCGATTTCGTACCCAGGTTAACCCAGGTGGCTCTGGGGAAGCAAATCGAACGCACTAAATATGGTAGACTATGCCTTGGTTCATTCTGGGACTGTGAGTGATGTGATTAAGCTGACATTGAGGGATTCGTGCTACTCTTTGTTGCCTATTATTTGCCTATCACTCTTTGTTACCGTAACTATTCCACTTCATGTATTACTATAGTGTTTAGACATATTCTGCGTGTCAGTGACTACAAACAGTAAAATAAAAATAACAATTTCGTTTATCAGTTAAAAGAGGAGCTTAGTGAGTTGGTACAGACGAATAAGACGGCAGAGGTCACCTACAAGGTCAAGAAACGTGTGCTAGACCTGCTTCCAGATGCAGAGAATAACATTGCCAAGCTACAGGTGTGTAACTCAGAGATCAGTGTCACATCCCGTGAAGCATGAAAGCACCCTCCTAAACATCTGATAATGCTGTCTCTATACAAGCTGCTCATCTACCAGCATCAAGCGCAAATAGAACTATTGTTAATTGTGTGTTTTTCCAAAGTTCTACCAAGTGGCATCCCAACCTGTCCCTTTGGTTTGGAGACATGTGATGCAAGCGGGTATTTCTTCGATTATATCTAAGTGGTATGAACATATTGCTGCATGGTCTACTATTACGCCTGAGATATCAGTTGTTGTAGGGACAAATACAAACAAGTAATGATACTAATTTCACTCAGTAAAATGGTATTTACTGTTATGTTTTGGTTTCCCGAGTTAGAATGTGATAGACAACAGTGCCCAACGGCTGGTTAACCTAGGAAACCAGTGGGAGAACCACAGAGGCCCTCTAATGGAACAGTACAATACACTGAAGGAACAAAATGCTGGCCGTTTGGTGAGTCACGTTGTCTGTCATGTTTCAACGTCTGCAAAATTCCATTTTGTTGCATGCAATGTTACGTCGTGTGTCGAATTCGATTTCCCACCATGCCCTATTGCTGGCACAACTCTAAAAACCCTTTTGAGCTATCATGGTAATTGCCTGCATTCTCATATTACATATTTTATATAAACATATGCCTTTTTAGCTCATCTGACATAGTCAGATGCAGCTTGTAGAATCGCACGATCGTCCGTCCGCCCGTCCGTCCGTGCGTGCGTGCGTCCGTCCGTCAACAGTTGGGCACAAATCTTAACCACTCGACGTACGGTCACGATATTCGGCACATCGGGGGGGATCGTCGACATCCCAACTCGTTTTTTTGACCCCCAGCTTCGGGTCAAAGGTCAAGAGGTGTAAAATAAGGGGGAACATTCACTCCTTAACTTAAGGTATAGGGAGGAAATTCAGAATTGCGGCACAAATCTAAACGGCTCGACCTAGGCTCGTGATAGTCAGTGTATAGCATCATGGTAGGAAAAGCCATCACTGTGCCGATATTGGAGGCCACAGGTCAAAGATCAATGGGGCACATGGCAGATTTTAGACATTTTCTGCGGACATGATCTGACGGAGCGATTGAA
>NW_014577995.1:25977-53269 GCF_000485595.1 Priapulus caudatus | reverse complement strand
AACCGTGGATTTTGCTACGTGTGAACGCGCTAAAACAGACGCGGAGCGGGTTTTGCTTCCTAAAATGGCGGACGTGGCGCTCCATTGCGTACTACACGTCATTGCACGTGATTTCGCATGAGTGGTTTATCTTGTTCACTCTACGATCTTTGGTACTAATATATCCCACCTGTGCGATACGCTAGTTAAGCCTTTAGTGTATCTATCTAAAAAGAGTTGCGGTTTATTGTCTGTGCCCTGTTTTGTACTCGCAGCTCAAAAATTTGTAAGGGATATATCAAAATAACTTATGCTACAATTATGCTACTGATATGAAAAATTGGTTTTCATCATACGTTGAGGTTAACAATTTCTTGGTAACCTGTATTTCTTGCATACGTGTAGTTATTGTGATTACAACCTGCGTGGTCAGTAAGCCATTTGAGAATGAATTTTAATGTATCATGTTGTAATAATTGGCACTAAGCCACTCTCCCAGAGCTTACTACATAGTGTGTTCATGTTGCTGAGCGAATAAAATCCCATGTTTTGTCGTGTTGTGCTAATTATTTAGGTTTACATATTATTATCTACAACCCCTGTTGAATTTTCAAACATGAATTATTCATTACTTAAAAATAGATTGAGACTAAGGAATTCTTTCAAACCATGTGTTCATAGGCGAACAGTAGTTAGTACTTATTAGGTGAGTCTGGAAGAACCACCTGAAAACATTTCATTGTGAAAACGTCTCGTGATAGATAAGCAATAAACTGTGTTGATTTACGCAAGGAGCTAGATATATACATTTGGATTTACGTACTGTCTCTGTTATGTTATTTGGGAATCGTGGCTTTACAATGTTTTAGTTATAATTTGGTCACCAGTCACCATAAATTGGTCACCAGTCAACCATAAATTGGTCAGGTGTCACCATAACATTAAACAATATCCACTTATTCCCACATTCCTTCCTAACCTGTATGATACAGGCGGTTCCGGTTCCGCTTCACTACACTAACGCAGATGGGGTCGTTGTCGTATCAGGTACTACAGATATGTACCCGAGGTAGTTTTAGGTTGTTTAGTATTATGTTTATATTTTTATATGAGGTACCTTCTGTAGTACAAGTCTGGTACACTTTGTGTATACATATATGTACCTCGGGTACATATCTGTAGTACCTGATACGACGACGACCCCTTGAGCTACACTAACCTTCAACAACCTTGAACTACCTAACGGTTAGTGTAGTGAAGCGGAACATACCGCCTGTATCATACAGGTTAATTCCTTCCCCTTCCTCTGATTCTGTACGGGGTTCACCTCCTGGAGACTACTGAGACGCTGAGACGCTATGAACATTCTATCCACGTGAGGTGAAGTTTACGGATCTACACGCGGATGGCACCGATGCGAGAATGGGAGGCTTTAGAATATTCGGTGTTACCATTGCTTGGTGGGAGATAGTGACTATACTGCTACGACAACGATGATGATGATGAAGTGGGATGATGACGATTAGATTATGCTAATGCCAGCCTCTCTCATTGTGGGTGCTCGCAGCGTGCCTTTTTTTCTATTGGATTGGGTAGAGGAAGTAAGGAAAATACTTTAATAATTGATTGCGGGTATACTACTATTCCTATTATATATATGAACAAGTTTTTCCATATGTTCTTGCCATTATATTACAACTATAACGTATTAATGTTGCCACCGCGAGGCGGCTACTAATAATATACCAAATGCAAATTTGTATTCGTAACATAAAACACAAGAAATAGTTAAGAATTGACAAGAACCAGGGCAGGATTTACACATTTCTGCACTTTATTATTTTACTTTATAATGAATAAACAGATTACTTTCACAACTACTCGTGTGCAACAGCCAATGGAGGGGATACGTCCAGCCTTCTCTATCCGAAAGTCCAAATTAAACAGTGTACAAAACTACAAGTAATGTGTATATCTATCTGTTTGGTTCTTGATGAGTGTAGGAGCGTGAGTGTGCTTGTGCGTGTGTGTGTGGGCGCGCCTGCACGCACGTACGACGTATGCGGGCGCATATACACACACATATAGCACATTGCAGAAAGCGAATACGTTTTTGGTATAAAAACGGTCAGCGAATTGGTGGTAATCCACCGTACTATTCCTACGTTACATGCACACATTGATGTTATGAGCAATACCATGTATTACTATAATAGCCGTACGTGCACATATATGCACGTGTCTGCGTGCGTGCGTGCGTGCGTTCGTGCGCGCGCGTCTATGCTTTCACACTTCTATATGTCAATGAAAGCAAACATGTTCAAATTATGTATAATATAATAGCTTGCATTGTGGCATTGGAAGGATGATTTTGGAATGGTTTATAGCCAAACCGAGGGAAGTGAAAGCTAACTACGTGTAAAAAAGTTTCATACTCTTTATAAATAGAGCTTTTATATGGCAACCTGAAATCAGGACTCTTAAATATAAATAGGGAATAGCATTTTCATTATATGCAACCTTATATATATATACTAGTAGTACTTCATCATGACCGTTCGTGTTAAATTTTTACTCACAAATCACAATTTTTACTCGCAAAAAGTGCGCGCCGATTATCTATATTAATCCTTCAGTCTTTGGCTATATAAAAATAATCATCGTTATAATGGAAAACATTTTGTACCACGAGCAGAGGTGATCTAATACCTCATCATATATCAACTCTCTGCCAGCCTGATTAGTTGTGTGAAATATTTGTATGCAATAGGCATTTTATTGGTCATGTCTGCGATCTACGAAATTGTGACCTCAACTGGGATACAGGGCATATACGATATATAGTTCCAACAACGTCATTATCTCATCTAAGAGACTGTTGCTACAAAGAAACAAAGGCGGGAACGTATGCCGCCATATTGTTGTGGTGGTTGTAAGCAGCTCATATTGTGTGGTAGATCGTTCATATATAGTCATAATTTAATCTATGGGGTAATTTTAAGATGCCGAGAACTACCGACATCAAACGGTTCATTACATGAATCAAAATAATTGTACCTCTTTGAACTACTATAGGCAGTTCCTCTACATCACCTATAGTAAATATATATATATATATATCGTAAGTAAAAATTACATAACACACTTTGTTCCCTAATCGACGTCAGTTAACAGTACAATCTATTGCAAATAGTAAACACCAGAATACCAGAAGAAATCCGCACGCGTGCTAATACTGATGTGATGATGTGTTTGTATGTATTTTCCAATAACTTTTTGAACGCATTTTCACAAATATGACGAATGTGAATTCAAAATAAGCGAAGTGCAAAAATCATAAACATCATAATAAGTATCATATCCAATACTATGCTTTCCAGGATTTATCCGTTTTACACCAAGAATAACTAGAGCGAAACTGAGACTAAAATGAACCTTTACACCTATGTAAACCAGCTATATATATATATATATATATATATATATATATATATATATATATAACTATTTTCGCCTGCAAGCACCACAACAGGGTATTCGGTTTACAGGGGTTTTTTCAAGTTGAAATTTAAATTTAATACGCAATCATATACTACATTATCGCACCATGCAGGTGTGAGAGTTTATGATCAATCCCCTATTTCCTCCGTGTACACTTTTGTATAAATCGTTGTGCATGACGCTGTGCTGCCTGAGAATGTATTGTATCGGACAGGTCGATGTTTAGAAATGGAGTCCTGTATAGATGTGCGATGCCTTTAGAATGTGTGTGAAACGTTCAGAATTCTATCTCATCTCGTACATGGTTACGTCTCTGTTGATTTATAAAATTTGCCCAGGACAAGAAGAACGCACTCAGCTGTAAGTACGGAATGAACAGCCAGCTTCCTTAAACATATTAATAAAGGTGCTTCGGCACACGCACGAATTTCACACATATTATGCATCATATGAAAAATTAACAAACGACATACTAACGAGTGGCTTTACACCTGATCCCCCTGCTTCCATAAATACTGCAGAGGAATTTCGACGTGGTTCTCCCAATAATCGTACTCGTTCAACTACCTTCTCTTCCTCCTCCCTCCTTTCTCCTATTCTTCTTCTTCTTCTCCTCCTTTCTCCCTCTGATTCATCCCGCCCCCTACTCACTGTCTTTTCCTTCCCACGTTCCTCCCCTTCATTCCACAATTTTTTCCTTCACGTCCTTCATTCCTTCCCCTACCTCCCCCTCCTTCCTTCGACTGGGACCTGCAAACTAGAACTCCCATAGCGTGTCATTCTTGATCTCTGTTCCGTTTGCCTTGAATAGGCCGCTCTGTTCTCCCCGCAGGTAGTAACCACTCTTGGAGCGGATCGACATGAGCGTGTGATCCTGCAGCTCTAGGTAGAATTCCGACGCTGGCGCCCCCTCAGTGGTGATAAAGTAATCATCCTCGATGTGCCAGTAATGATTGTTCCGGTCTGAAACACCACAGAGTGCAGACATTGGCAATCACCTAAATCAGGCCTAAATATAACTGTTAGACAATTAGAGACCATGAATGCAAGATAAGGGACAGGAAAGTTAGAATAGGAGGTATGGATGAGACCAAGACTCAAGATACATGCCTCAGTAGAAACTGGCAAGGCATGCTAGGAGCGGTAAGGCATGCTATAGGAACAGTAAGGTATGCTATAGAAGCGATAAGGCATGCTTAAGGAGCCGTAATTCCCCCCTGACCAACCTTTAAGGAAGTAGGAGCCGTCCTCGTTCTGCTCGACCTTGATAATGTCATGACTCGACTTGTTGCACTCCAGCTTCCGCGAGGCGGTGCTCTTGAAGCCCACGAACCCGTGGCTGCCTCTCAGCACCATGATTGGTCGGTTGATGAGCTGGAAGCGGAAGTGCTCCTTGGCGGTCGGTTCGTCGATGGTGGCCGACAGCTGGCCGTTCATCTTGGCCGTCACGTACCTACCGTTGGGCGCCTTAACGGCGACGCTGCCGTTCTGCTGCCAGTCGAGGTCAAAGTGACAGCTGGGGCTGATCGTACTGCAATACATCACAGCCAGACACGGGTGCTGTAGAGATCGGTGGAGGCGCTGGTGCTCAATATATAACAGGGAGGAAATTAAGACGCGTGTTGTAGAGGCCTCGGCGAAAGTCTGTTATGATTTCGTGTCTGTTTTACTTGATATCTTTTATGGACGGTGGGGTATGGCATATGGATGGAGGGTTTCAGGATTCAGACTTTCAAACTTCCGTTACGACAACGCCCCTGAGTCAATCTCTGCCACTGTGTAACCATCTGTGTGATGGTTAATATAGTCACATGACTTTTAACTGACCTTGATTTTGCTTGTATTCCGCCACCGGATTCCAAGCTCCAGTACTTGTCCTGCTTGGTTCTTATCAGCCATTTCTTAGAAGTCTTCACTCGCTCGATTTGGAATATTTCTGTGTCAGTCAGTTCCTCTTGATTGGCCGATAAATCAACACCTAGAAGTAGAAATTCAACGAGAACATGGTGAGAGATTTTATTATACACACACAACTTGATGCGAATCTTTTCAATTATTCATTGGCAGCAACAACGAATCATGGCGCGTTTAGAACGCATCTACGTCAGCGCCCTAGAATGACTCGTAGTATGACATGGGATTCGACAGAAAAAGGCGTTTACATACGTGCGGCGTGTAGCAATTACTCACGAAGTTCACAGTCCCGCTGAAAACATCAAACACGCCGGTTTGTTACGATTATTTTATTATTAGTATTGTCATTTTATAAACACAGTTTGATCGTTGCCGACTTTTGCCTTCGCGACAGCTCGTAGGAATGCCATGGTTGTGAGTAGGGGACGTGGACTGAAAAATACAGGTTCTTCGATCTGTCACGATATTACAGTTATTTTTTCTTTCTCTCGAGTCTCCTCGCGGAGCATAGGGAATTAGCTCCCGCACTTCTTTTGTTTCTGTGCAACAGAAGGAGTGAGGTTGTTGGCCTCAATCCAACATTCTGACGGTGCTTCACTCGTACGCGATCTTTAATGATCGGCCCCTGTATACGGAGCAAATATTGATAGATGTCAGGCCTCGTTTATTTTCACTCCTCTCGTAATTTGAAAACCATGGCTTCATTGCCTGCAAGTCTTAAGGTTATATGACAGCAGTCGTGTCGTATTCAGTCGGATGAGATGGCAATAACTGCAAGACTGTCAAAAAGGGAGGTCTCTGGCGTTCCTTGCTCCATGCGCTCTCTCCTTATCTCCCTTCTCTCTCACTGTCTTTTCCTTTTTTAATATTCATGTAACACCTCACATAGTGGGTGACATTAATGAATCGATGTGAAAAGGGTGTCAATCTTTTGACGCACTAAATTAATACCTGTCTCTAGTATATGAAATATTGCCTCTAAAGAGTGGAACGTCGCTTATTCTGCTTACAATCTTTCCGGCGCAATAATTTCTGTCCATATATTTGCACTACACGTGTGATTGCGTGGGTAGAAAAGTACTCCCGTATTTTTGGGATACATATGAAAAATTGGTATTTTGTAAAGTGACGCGCCGAAGGCAACTATTTGAGATTTCTCCCAGCCGATTCTTAAGAATTGCTTCAAACGGCACTTCAAACAGCAAGACTGATATCTGTATCTACGTGCCTGAAGTGGTTGATTCATGCTCCCTGCAGGTGGCAGTTGTTATGCACTACGTGTTTTGGACCAGTTGTGAGACGTTGTTGATGAATATCTACAGGAATGACCTTCGCTGTCACCTTTCCAACCCATGGCCATATGATGCTATTCTCTTGTCATGCTTATGTCCGCTTATCGACACAAATTATCAGTCAGGTATTAAAGTGACTACGTCACGAATTTTCTATGGTAAAATTTGTAAAAAAAAAATTGCCATTTTTTTACATTAAAAGTAAGAACTAACGTTACTAAATATATCCTCAAAATCTCACCTGATAAAAATGTTTTTACGTTGGTTAAATTTGCAAAAATCTAGACGATTTGGTAATTTCTGTTGTCTAACACTATTCCCCCAGTACTGTTCAGATACTGGCGTCTCTCTGTTTTTCACCGGCAAATTAGGGCATATAAAGAAGGTATATAAGCATGAAAAGTAAACAGAAACACTAATTGTATTTTCATACATTTTATTTTGTACAAATAACACACAAATGTACTACTTGATGGTGCTAGAAATTCGTGACGTAATCACTTTAAGTGGGTATAAATGTTTCATCTTCCTTTACGACACTCACTCTATTTACGACCTAGCGCTGTGTCAAAAACGAAATTCTAAATTGTAACCCATCACTGACGCTCATAGGGTCTATGTCCCCCAGGGTACTATCGGAGGGTACCCTGGGTACGGTTCGATATATCGGAACGTACCCTGTTAACTATCTGATATGGTTAGGGTTAGGGTTAGGGTTAGGATTATGATTAGGGTTAGGGAGTAGGCGTAGGCGACTCCCTAGACTCGTTAGTGGAGTAGGCGAGGTACGGTCCGGCATATTAGATAGTACCAGGGTACGTTCCGATATATCGAACCGTACCCAGGGTACCCTCCGATAGTACCCTGGTGGACATAGACCCTCTCAGCATCACTGACTAATCACTAACGTAGCCATTACGCCTCAACAGAGGGCGGTATCTGAGACCGTTCCATCCACATCCACCAAGCTTAATCGACATTGTAAAAAAACGACTAGATGAAGTGTAATATTACATGTTAAAGAAGGATTTGTGAAAATTTCAGTACCACTAACTTATAAAAGATTGTTCTTATCTGAGCAATAGTGATTCTCGTTGTCAGTAAAACCGTCATGCGACACGGTAGCGCCATCTCGTGCGATCTATAACGACGCGTAACCTTTCAAATGTTACTCACGTTTACGCGATGTGTTTTAGCATTTGGCCATTACCCACACCCCCACCACCGGCGCTTACTCCCACCCCCATCCCACGCTCGCATCTAGGAATTATCGATCCCTAGCCTCTAACCACTGAGCTTCATGGTTGTTACGGTTATGCTGTCTGTCGCCATCACAAGCGCGCTTCAAAGATGTACGTGGCATCTGTTGGTAGCCTGGCAATCTGCCAAGGAATTGTTCTTTGTTGTCGCTGCGAGTGTGATGTATTTATGAGCTTTCATGCTTACTGTGACGATTGTCCTTTGATACGGCATGAGTCACGGCGCTCTCATCTCGCCCTGTAATGTTTTGGAGTGATCGTGCAGCGGATGCAATGCACCGTACTATAGGACTCGGACTCGCACTCGCGTATTCGTCTGTCTCATGCGGACTTCACTCTCCCATAGATATATCAGGAGTCTATCACTAGATAGTACTATTGATAGACTCCTGATATATTGATGCCTACGCACACTCTGTACACAATTCAACACAACGCCAGTTACGCGTGAACACACATATATACACGGACATTGGCTCAGCACACAGCGATCGTACGTTGTGACGACGTGTAGCGAATCCGTGTTTTATATTTCGCTGGGTGTTGTTGTACATCATCACCATCATCGTCGTCATCATCATCATCTTCTTCTTCTTCTTCATCATCTTCTTCATCATCATCATCATCATCATCATCATTATCATCATAACCATAATCATCATCATCATTATCATCATCATCGTTATCGTCGTCGTCGTCATTAGTATCACTGGCCACAGAACAGCCCAACAGGACAGTATTGTCGCTGACTGCCTTGCAGGAGATATAAACCAGATAAGAGCATAGCGAGCGTGCGTCACGTACAAAAGGCTCCCTCCATGATCATGATGGATAGACGACAGGACCCGGCTCTATATAATCTGTGCACGAAAAAGATGCAGAGAGAGGGGAAGACATGTAAGAAAGGAGGGAAGCGGAGAGCAAGAAAGGGCGAAGAAGAGAAAGAAAGAAGAGAGGATGTGGAACTATAGGAGGCAGACAGTGAAGGCGGGGAGAGACGAGTTTAAGGCAGAGAGAAAGAGGAAGAAAAGCTGGCGAGATAAGAGGGGCGATCGGCAGAGAGCAGAAGAAGGGGGAGACAGAGGAGCGAGCAAGAGGCGGAAGAATAAAAGGAGAGAAGCTGAGAATAAACGAAGGGGAGAGGCGAATGCGAGGTGAGGAGGACAGCACGAGGAGGGTGGCATGCAAGAGGTCTCTTCATAGCAGCTGTATAAATTTTACTTCACATTTTTCTGGTGTAATAAACTGCCGCTATATATATGATATGGAGTTACGTACTTAACCATAGCGACAGACAGATGTAATCTCGGCATAAGAACCACATGACCATTAGGGTTATATCCCCTTGGATAATTTTAACGTGATGAGACTGTGACAGATATAAACATTAAACACAAGCATTCTGTGTTATAACGAAAGTGCAGCGTTTGTGTAACGCGCTGGCAATAGCCAAACGCCCCTTACGGGCCTCCTGCCAGGCAAGCAGCGTACGAAATCTGTCGCGCAAACACAGGCAGCCAGCTGTTTCGTCTGCTTTTTACCAACTTTCTTCTTCGATCAGACAGGATGCGTGCGCAGGTTTTTCGAAAAAAAATTGGCGTCCCGGAGAGGTGAGATGCAGTGTGTGATGGGGTGAGGGAAATTTCCGCTTGCATACAGCGCCACAATTATAGCAATTATGCGCGGAAAACACAGGTTTTCCGTTAATATTTAATATATATACGGTTCAACAGCATTGCTCCAATTTCGGTTACAAGTTTCTCATGGAAAGTGTATGTGTGTGTGGGTGCGTGTGTGTGTGCCTTGCCTGTGTGTTTCGTGTGAAAACTCGGTGGAGGCAATTTTGAGTAGTCGATTATCTACTTTACATCAATTTGCACCGAATCTTGCTTTACTGAACTGTGACATTCGCCACAGGTGCGTGGAACAAAGCTGCCGTTTCATCGACGCAGTTAATGGCCTCTACAATCGTAGGAAACACGCGAAACACGATCTATGAATGCTTTCACAGTTTGTCAGACAAGTTTATGTGTCCGATAGATAGCTCGTAAGACGGCGCAGGCTACCGGTGTGGTTTGCTTGGCGGGTTAGGGATGGTTGAAATAAATATTGATATACCTATTGATCTATTGATCTATTGATCTATTGATATAAGTATAGATACACATAAGTATTGATATCGCTATCGGCCCTTCCGTTTTCCTGCGCGTTTTTTGAAACTCGCGTGTTTTTTTCGTTCGCGTTTAAAATGTGTTCAAAATTTAACAAGAATCATGGGCTTTACGCTTACTACGAATGTTCGTAGAAAACGACGTAAACGTGGTTCGTTAGAACAGGCGTTTACACGCGGCACTGGTGAGCGTAGGAAGTGCGCTCTACGCGCGGGTTTATTGACTCTACATTCCGGTCTCAGACACACTCAATCAATTATACCGCAATTACAACGTTAATTACGTGTACGCAATAAAAGTCACACCTAGACTGGCCCAACGTCCTTTGCTTCGCCTTGTCCGAGTGTGCCGCTAGTACATAAGTATTGATACCAAGATAATACCAATACGTGCGTCGGACTAGGGAAACTTAAATGACCAATCACAATGGGCACAATGCCCACTAACGTCCCTGCTCAACAATACGCGAGTAATTCGCAAGTTGGCGATAATAATATGATAATGATATGCTACATTTGTTTATAAACAATACACTTCCCATTAGAATATATATAGGTCTCTAGCCTAGCAATTCGGAACTTATTGTTCCGTGACACTGCACCCGGAATTACAAACATGCTTGGGCGGCAGACGTGGGTTACCAAAACAACACGGAATCACTCCTATGTTTATCACGAAGTCTCCTATTGGTTCTCCGCCTCCCTTCCCCCCTCTCTCTCTCTCTTGTTTTTTCTTTCGTTCTCATTCTCCTTAATTCCCCCTCTCTCTCTCGGCTCTCTCTCTCTCGTCTCTCTCTCTCTCTTTCTTCCACCTCTCTCTATCTCTCTCTCTCTCTCTCTCTCTCTCTCTACTTCTCTCTCTCTCTCTCTCTTCTTCTCTCTCTCTTCTAACTCTCTTTCTCCCCCTCCTCTTTCACTCTCTCTCCCCTTCTCTCGTTTCTCACCCTCTGTTCTCTTTCTTCTCCACCTTTCGCTCTCTCTCTTTCTCCCTTCTCTCTCTCTCTCTTCTCTCTCTCTTCTCACTCTCTCTCGTCTCTCTCTCTACTCTCTCTCTCTCTCTCTCTCTCTCTCTCTCTCTTTCTCCCCCCCTCTCTTTCACTCTCTCCTCCGCTCACTTTCTCCCCCTCTCTCTTTCACTCTCTCCCCTCTCTCTCTTTCTCCTACGTGTCGATTACAGCCCGATGGCCATAATCAGCGTAAAACCCGAATCGATACAATCAGTAGATTTTTCCATGCGGCGCAAAACGAGAGAATAAACCATAGCGCGGGCGCCATGGGAACGGAAATCACAGCGTGGGCGCCATCTGACGCCGAATTCTCTCCACGCAGTATTTGCGCTTAAAATCACAGATGACATTATTAGAACGAAGCCGGAAGTGCGATGTTTGTCTTCCAGTCGGAAAGCTGTCATCACTGCTAGTGCAGTTTCCGATGGTTGTTAGCAATATATAGAGCAAAATACGCTGCACGCTACAACGAGCAAGCGATTAATCGATTTACCAACTAAAGCATCGTCAATATAGATCGAAATCACTTAAATCGCTCTCCTAAAAATGCGACACAAACCTCTTAAACCAGAAGTTTAGGCGCTTTGGTCGGATCTGTACGACGCATATCATGATGCAAGCCAATCGTATGTGAGGTGATGGTTGGGGTGGAACAAGGGTACATAATCTTTTACGTTTTATATAAGTCCGCGTGATGACGTGTAAATCCTTGTTTTTAAACCAACTTTCATTACAAAGATTGATGGCGAAATCATCATATTTTCTATCATGACGAAAATGATAATGGCTCCCCGGTGGTACTTCTCCAGGCGTAACTATCGATCTACGCTCGTTCGCAGGGGAACCGCTGCAATCAGATTGCAGATGTCAACGCATTAATATTAATTCACGTGCTTAGCACGCACGAAAGACTGACTATGCACAGGGGCCCGTTGCCAGAAACAAAATTAGTCTTAGCATTAGTCTTACCATTAGTCTTGGCATTAACTTTTTCCTGTAGACTGTTGACAGAAACATCGTGAAGTTACCAGAATGAAATAGCCTAGCAAAATATTAATTTATAAATGAACGATCTACCACGCAATACGGGCTGCTTACAATAACTATGCAAACAATATGCAACAAATATACACGCACTAACGCACGTACGCCAATACACACGCAAGCACGCACGCACGCACGCACGCACGTGCGCATTTAAAGTACCTAGGAATGCTAGCGCCACCTTGCGACGCCGTGCGGTTATAGGTGGCATACAATAGTAGCCCTATTTCGTCTCTGGTAAAGGCCCTCTTTTGAGTTTTTTTGAGGTAAAATACCGATCTATAGTGCACTAATTTGCATTATGCACGCAAGGTCGATGCCTTGTGTGGTGTAGCCATGATGACCGGTCGGCCATTTTTGTGTTGGAAACGGGATCCGACTACATGATGAAACTTCTCGAGAACAATCTGGCATATGTTTCGGGTAAAGATCGGTCTTTGAATCTGTAGTGATTTAGAATTAATAAAGTGTATATCGCGTATGTGCCGACAAGTATTTGTAATTAATATTTGTTCGATGCATATTCAGGCCTATGGACGCCCTCTACCGTTGTACACCGCCTATATCATTATTTACACTGCGGATAAGTACCTATATCCGTGCCCTCGCTTAATGTTGGTAAGGGCTGTGGGTTTCTGTGTCAGCCGTATACGACTGGTTATCCGGCGACCACTCATGTGTGAAATATTTACTCATCTGCGCTTCCTGACATTTACTCAGGTGATAATCTAGTGACCTGCGCATATAGCTACTATATATATGTAATGAAGCAAATTCAGCAACTCTCATTCATGAGAAATCATGCATGCAGGCAGATTCGATGATAGAAACTGGCCTCGGGTGACAAATCACTTGCGGGCCTCATTAATGCCAAGGCAGCACACGCAAGTAGGGCAGTGGTCTTTCCCCCTCCTTATGAAAAGTAAAGAAAGTGGACGTGCTGACCAAACGCGTGACATACGTAAGTCACGTGGTTTGGCCAGCCTAATTAGAACGAAAATATGAATAAAAAGGCACGTTTTAAAGCAGAGAGGTAGAGTCGTCTATACGCTAGATTTGTGAGTATAGCTTGGTAATTGCATTGACTTGTTTGCTTGTTATGTATGTGTGTGTTAAACTACTTTGAGACTGTCAAACTAGTTTGAGACTGTGCAAACTATCTTGAGTGTTTGTGTATGTGTTGTGTGTTCCTTGTTTAGTTAAGGCAACGAAATTGTACGCGACCCTGCCCCTAGAAGGATTATAATAATTGTAGATTGTCTGGTAAAAGAAAATAGAACTAGCGTTGTACATTACATCTTGTTGCTGTCATACGTATCTACGTTCTCTCTATTAATCGTGCTATCTAATGGTAACATCTTACACGCGCAAAAAGTTACGAACCTCTGGTACACTATACGACACGAGCCTCATTACATCTTGGTATTATTTGCTCTTGATTACATATACTCATTCACCCACTCACCCACTCACCATTCAACACCCACCCATCCACTCACACATTCAACACCCACCCACAATCCACCACTCACCGCTTCACTACGTTGTTGAGCGGGGGTTCTAGCTAGCACTGGCGCGCGGTGCGACTCCCCGCAGCGCTGATGCTGATATCTGCTTATATATGTTCTTATAATATAATATAATATATGTTCATATAATATGTTCTTCACACACCCACGTACACACAGCTGTACATCATGGGATCCACCGCGATACCTGCGTGTGTCATTAGTGGCATGTGGGCGATCAGCGTCTAGACCATCCGTCTGCGTCCGAGCGTGCATGCGTATGTGCGTACGTGCGTGCGTGCGTTCGACGCTTTTCAGACAGCCACTGTACACAGCCAAGCCGCTTCTTTACCTCCGAAATCCACTCCACATACAATTCTAACCCTGTCGCAGCCTCAATCCTCAGGACCCACCTACTATCATTACACGTGGCGGTGTGTGGTAGAGGGTTTTTGTTAGGGGTCGTTACTCGAGCAGTTGTGTTAGGTAGCACCTCGTGCTGTACATCGACCAACCTTCCTGCTTTTATCGATCTACGAAGGGAGAAAGCACTGCTTAGACTGATGGAGGGAGTTCACGTAGATCGTTAGGTAGTAAACACAGGAGCAATGAAGAAGCCCTGCGCGCAGTCTGCATCTTCTTCTTCGTCACTGCTCCACTCCCTCATCACTTGTAATTTCTTCAATCGCTCACTCTCTCACACTCCATGACTCCGTCTGACTCATCAACTTCGTCACTCCGTCACTCTCTTACCCGGTCGCTCCATCAGCCAATGACAGCCATACTATGACACCGCCGACAGCCCGAGCTTCGTACATCGCCGCCAGAACCACGTGACTGCCGCCCCCCACCCCGGCCAGTTGACGTAAGGTCGAACAACGCGTTGCTAAGCCCGCACAGCAGCAGCTGCTGTGCAGACGATAATATACAGCGCCGATTCGCGCAAAACGTTGCCAGATGAGTAATGCTTTTCCTTTTACATTAATTTTTACAATGAGAACGGCCAGAAACAATGAATGTGTGAATATTTCAGGAATGCTCCTAGATACCTTCACGCGCGTGTGCACATAAATTAATGATAAGCAGTAAAAAGCTCACGCCGTGACGCTCCGATGAGCAGCAGACCAAGAAACGGGAGAGAGAAAGGGAGGAAGCTAGATAGCGGGGAGGGAACGAGAGAGAGAAGGGTTAGAGCAAGAGAGAGGTGAGCGAGAGAGAGGAAGGGAAGAGAGAGATAGAGAGAGAGAGAGCGAGAAAGACAGAAATAATAGCAGAGAGATAAGCAGACAACAGACAACAGACAACAGACAGACAGACAGACAGACAGGCAGACAGGTCACAGACAGACAGACAGACAGACAGATTCCACCGGTTAGTAATAACCTTACAATCACAATATAACTCTCGCAGCAGTGTTCGCATCTACTGTGTCATCCTTAGTTACCGATGAGCCAAGCCAATGATTTACACATCAAGCTGTTACAGAGTTACATCAAGCTAATCATTCAGCACGAGCTGTTGCTGCTAGTGGTAATGAAACCAGCAAACAAATGCGGCAAGCTGGAAGCTGAAAGCTCCAAGCCTCCTCGCGTCTAGCTGTCATTTCGCCATCACCAAGCTCGCTGTAAAACTCTAACTAACGCTAGCTACAGGCATCATGATCAATTACTGCCGCTCAGCGACGTTGCAAAACGCGTGATTTATGAACGCGCCGTCGCCGCTCAACGCTAAACCTCGCAAACTCCCGACGAACGCGCAACGTGGCAACTCCAAATATTGACGGGACCTCTGACCCACGACAGCCTAGAAAAGGCCATCAGCAGCAGCGCGATCTCCTAGGCGTATCTCCGGTAGCCGATCGACACCTCGCCGGCAGCAGCAGCAGCAGCAGCAGCAGCAGCTATAGTGACACTGTAAACCAGGTTAGCCACCTGGGGTGGGAGAGCCGAGCCAGTGCCGTGAGATGAAAAGCGCAAAATGACCGTTGTTAGCAGATTTTGGTGGGAAAATTGCGGACAAAACTTGTTGTACAGTGTGCGGCTCCAACAATACGTTCACTCTTTGCCGCGTAAGCGAGTTTCGAGGAACGACGATTACAACATTAAATAAATGACCTATATAATTCTGTGCGACTCTACAGTCGCACTGATTATGACGGCGATGACGACAGCGACAATGTCGATGATATATGCGCTCTTTGCGGTATGCTCTATACTAAGCATTTTAACTACTCTACATACTCTACTAAATAGAACTACATATTTCATACTCTACAAGTGTTTGAACGATACTAACATACATATCTGATACTCATCCCATTCCTATTCGTATCCAGTAGCAAGCAAAAGCTCACCATGTTAATCATAACACCCTAATTTGCCTGTAACACGCACGCACGCACGCACACACACGCGCAAACACACGATAACACAGCTCTGACAGAGACTGCTCTGACAAGGAGCCACGTTGTAATATCTAGGTTCTTGCGATAAACCTTAACGTTTCCGTGATTCTCTTGTCGCGAATTTTTTCCTCTCATTTTCTTCTATAACAGGAAGGGAGGATAAAGCCTCGCGATAAGTACCAGCTAATTACCAGAAAGCCGTCTCTCCTCATAACGACCGTCTTTACACGGTGTGCGCGCGGACGATGTTAGAAAGAGAGGCGAGAGAGAAAGAGAGGGACATGGACAGGGAGAGGGGGAGAGTGAGAGAGAAAGATGGAAGGGAGACAGAGGGGCGAGGGAGAGAGGAGAAAGAGAGAGAGAGCGCGCGCGCGACAGGCTGAGAAAAAGGGAGAGAGAGAAAAAGGGAGAGAGAGCGAGCGAGAGAGCGAGAGAGCGAAAGAGAGCGAAAGAGATAGAGCACGAGAGAGCGGCAGGGTTACAGATCACTGTCACATCACGTCTATGTTTCTTCATCAGGGCCATAGGCTGTGCCAATTCATAGGAGGAAGGGGCAAAATTTTGGGGAAAAAAGGAGAGCGCAACCGCCCACTCAACGTGAGTCGTGTTGTGGGGTGGGTCTGGGACCAGGGTATCACGGATGACTATACGATGATTTACACTTAATTTACGGTTACTTGCATTTAATAGGCGTTCATCTTGTTTTTCTCAAAAATCTAGGTGTGTATTCGTCCCCCTTACAAGAGGCTACGGCCGTGGCTATGCGGCATAATCGCCACGTTGGCTCTATGCAGGTAGGCTCATTATCCACGCTACACCTGCAGAATGCCAGTAGCAGCTACGCGCTGACGGAACAACACCTTAGTGTTGTTGATGGTAATCGACAGAGATGTGATCACAATAATCCTTACAAAAAGACTACATGACATTTTTCCTGCGCGCTTCCTCCGTCGTTGTAAGTCATGCGTGGCCCCGTGTATGGTGGTGGCCAAGGAAGGCTAAATCCTTCTTCAATCCAGGTGTTTGGGTTATAATTATGTTTGGCACAGGTTTAGGACTAGGGTTAGAGATGGCCACAAGTTACCTTATCGCTTCTCACTACGTATAGCTACCACGACGTGAAACAGTCGTATAGTCTGGTCGGGCTGGGATAAAGATAGGACTAGTGTAAGGGTTAGCGTTAGGGTTTTGGGTTGTAGTTTCGAATTTGGGTTGGGGTTAGGGCTCACGATATGAGTGTAAAAGTTTGGGTTAGAGGACGAATAGAGACAAGCTTAGGAGTGAGAGTAACGTAAACATAACACAAATCGAACGTTTGACGCTTTCTCTTTCTCTCTCTCTCTCTCTCTCTCTCTCTTCATTCCATCTTTCTATCTCCCTCTACCCTCACGTCTATCTCTAACTCATGTCCCAATCTTTACTGCATGGTAATTAAATTATCGGTTAACCTGGCACACAATGTTCCACCCTAGACAAACGCTTTTACGTATTCGCTAAACCACCTCACAGCATGGGAACACACGCTACATTCTTAGCCTCTTTCCACTGTTCAGTAGGAGGAAGGCAGGCCATAAGGGCGAATCGAATATGGGAAAACTTACCGATCTAAACCTGCTGTAAAATGCCTGTAACGTACCCCCCCCCCCAATACTACATCTGCCAACTACGGCTAGTAACTCGCCTCACTTTCGCCACACTCGATTTCAGTCATTTTTTTACATTTTCATTTTCAATTTCCTGCGCCAGCATACGCGTCCCCGCCGTTCTAGACCGCTGGTAGGTGTCTAGCCAGTGCCTTATATCGGCTGACCTTGAGTGTGTGTCTGTGACCTTCAGACTAGTCTGTTTATTACGATGATTCCAGTCCACGTCTTTGTTGTTTTAAATGCCGGGATGTTCGGCTCAGATGACACTGCATGGGAGCTGGGGCGCGGTGCGCCCAGCTAGTAGCTACGTACGTAGCGACCTTACACGTGTGTAGTCTGCGGTACTGCAGTGCTTTTTACATCAGGCTAGCTCCTGATATGAAGGGTTTTCATTCGCAAACAGATATCAACATGTCGTCAGGTTTGCCAACAGGCTATAACTACTGGCGCTGATGGTATGTAAGGTGTTGGGGTGGCGGGGGAGGAGAGAGGACGGTGATGGTTAAGAGGAGGTAATGTGGTGAGAGTGAGAGGGTGGGGAGCACAGGCACTTGGAGCGTTTCAATAAAATATAATGCTAAATAAATACGAAATCTATTTCTACTTACAAAGTCTTTCATGCTTTCTCTACTCTCTTTTCACTATTATTGCGACAATGTTCCTGTAAATGCCGTCCAATGCTCATGCACGCCTGGCTGCCGCACGCTAAGCTGCCTGCACACCTGACACATAAATATATAGATATTTTATATATATATATATATATACGTTAGGTCGGTACGCCGCTATATATAGATTAGATGATAGATAGATGGAATGGATAGATAGGCTACCTATAGATGTATAAAATGACTTAAATATTAGTGTACTCATATTGATTATTACTAATGTAACATAAAATAAATACGTAGTTAGTTTAGCTGTGCCCAACGTGTGTCAGTGTGCAGCAGCTAGCGGTGGGAGCCGTGTGGTTGCAGATGGGCAGTTTGGACGGCAGTTCGTACAGGAATGTCGCGCGCGGCCTAATAGTGAAGAGGATAAGAGAAACATTAGACTTTGGTCAGTAAATGTTTCGTATTTATTAGCATTCTTTTTGATTGGAAACGCTCAAGTGCCTGCTGGGTGGGCAGGTTAGGTGAGACGCTGTGGTGAGAGGTTGCATGCTGATTATTATAATTACTATATTTATTTATTTATTACTCGCCAAGCGGGTTGGCAGGAGGTTTTGTTTTCACCCGAGTGGTGTGTTTTGTTGGTTTGTGGGTTTGTGGGCTTTGGTTTGTGGTTAAGCCTACGGAAAGTTAAAAATATTTTAAAGTTTGGATGGATTGTCATATTATTCCAGGGATAGTGTCGGATCGCCTAACTTGAATTGTATGAGATTTTGGTGGTGATCGGATCAAATGTAGTTATTAATTAATGTTTCGCGATCGCGTCAGAATGGCATTGGCGCGCTAGCCTTAGAATTGATTGAAGTTTTTGTGGGTGGCATTCCTGGATCCAATTAAGTTAATTTAACCTATTAACTTATTACTGAATTTTCAGGATAGCGGTCGAGGAGGAGGCGGAGTAATTAGGATTGCGATTCAGTTTGGTTGGTGATCCGGTCCATTTTTTTAATTAAATTTTCACTTAAATAATTAATTATTAATTAAATTTTAACGAGTGAGAGGATTTCGCTGCTTAGAGAGGGCTGTGCTCTTCGAGCTGTATAGTTTATATATATCATAAAGCTGAGGTGATGGGTGGGAGAGGGGATGGAGATGGCGGGATGGATGTGAGAGTTTGGAAGCGGCTTATAGGTTGCATCGAGGGGCGACGTTCGGCGGCGATTTTCTGATCGTAAACGGCCGTTGTCCGTGTTTCGTTTCCGCGTCGTTCGGGTTTAGAACGCCGCGAGTTCGTCGAGCGCAGCCCAATTTAGGTCAAAACACGATTTAGCTGTTTGCCGAAGCAGGCGGCAACAAAAAAAAAATAAAAAAAAAAAAAAAAAATTGGCTCAAATGACCACCTCACTTCTTTCCCACCCCTACTCGTTTTTATTTTCTATGGCTATATCTATTTCTCTGGCCAATTTAGCTCGATGTACGTCGTGAATTGTTTCATTAGATGGCATAATTTAGTTGTCTCGCGATAATTTTTTTTAATACAGTTCGCCATAAAACAGCCAAGATGTCGGACCGCGTCCTCTGTTAGGCTCGTGTTAGCCATGACCTCGGTAAGAGAAACGCACACTATTCGGGTATAGGACATCGGGTTTGAGGCACCTAATAGATTATCTAGGAATCTCCCAGACCAATGCATAAATTCTCTGATAGTTAGCACCACGGGTCGCATTGAAACAGACGCGTGGCATAACCGTAAAACAGGTGTTGCGATCCCTACCACAATCCCAATATAATGCGTTGTACCACCTCAACAGCTGAGCACGGCTAGACGGGGGGTGGGTGGGGGTCGTGTTTCTCACCAGAAGCGAACAATGGTGTCTTGTTCTTGGTTTCTCGCGGCGGGCGGCGGAGAAGCTGAAGGGTCACGAGCACGTCACATGTGCTGTTACGAACATTCTGGCAATTCGATGCGTCGATGTGCGACTCCGCTGTGCCTCATCCACGTCGGCTGCACGAATGATGACGAAGTGCTGCAGCTCTGTGCCACCATGTTCGTCGTCATTCTCTCGGGCCCCCACCCGACCTATCTCAAATTCCATCTATCTATCCTTATTCTTCTTTTTCCCTTCTTCACCCCTCTGTCTTCCCCTTTCTCTTCCCCTCTTTCTTCCCCCCTCTCTTTCTTTCTCCATTCATACATCTCTCGTTTGCCGGTTCGTCCGTCCTTCGTGCACCTGTCTGCGTCCGTCTATTCGTGTTTGACTGCCCGTTCGTCGGTCGGTGTGTTTGTGTTGCCGTTCTTACCCTTCGTCCCATATTAGCGCATGATAACCGCTTCATAACACTGCTTACACCCATCTCAAAAACATTGCTATTGAGTATAGATCGTCGATGAGCTCTCGCGCCTGCTTGCTTTCCACACTGTCGCAAGATGTGTTTATATATAGGAATATGCGAACATGTTCCAGTTATCATGTAGTCTTGCCCACGGAACACGCCGGCGCGGCAGCGAGGGTGTTGTGCAGGATGTCAGCCATTATGCATCATTACCCCGTGTCTGGCTTGACCAGCTAAGCTTGGCATCCCTCCTGATTCACATCGCCGGTGCACGCGCGTGTTAAGTGGAGCTGAAGCTATACGTAGGTAAGAAGTCATTCGCATAGAATCGTTTATACGGATGCGGAATTATAACTTTTACGCTTAATAACTAAACAAACGAGATTTTATCGTGACTAGCGTTCGTAAAATTTTCGGAAATAGCAGAAACCTGATTTTATGAGCCAATCAGATTCCGGTAGACGCAATAGAGTTTCATACTGCTCGCGCCGATGACCAACGAGCAGATGACTTCATTAACCAACCATAGTTCTACCGGCAGGCTGATCCTCTGGGAAATAACTTGACAAAAATCCCGTGAAGCCGCCCCTTGCCACGCTGGTTCGTACTTATCAACGACTATTAAGAGGTATTATTAGCTCTTGATATTATGGCTGGGGCATTCATCGAGCAAAGTTTGATGCCACGGCTAGTCTCTCAACATACAGCCAAAGCCAACACAGGAGTACGGACACAGCGAACATATTATACTGCCACCTGACGGGCATTATATGGAGTTACGCGCAGACAATGTTGATGTCTGTTGCTAACCCAACAGCCGTCTCGTGTTCCGGGTGTCAAATCGAAGGGGATTAACTTATGATGCGTGTCACGATGACATAGCAAGACACACACGCCTGCTATAGAGTTAAACAAGCAGGTGGGTTGGGTGGGGGGCTGGGGCCTTCACTTCCTCATGTTCGACCACGCGTGTATAATCAGCGAATGAATAAGATATTGATCCATCGCGGAACCCGCCCCGCGCCCCTTGTCTGTTGCGGTCCGCGGGGGGGGCAACAAACATCCGAACCCAACCCATTACTTTTTACGCGCGGTCTGGTAAACCCCGGGGAGTAATTAATGTCTGCATAACGGCTCTCACCGTTGTCGCTGCTGTCAGTCACTTGACGGAAGGTGTGCCTTTACAATGCAGCAAGGCATCCACGGGATTCAGCTGTGCATGCGCAATCGCACCCCCCGCCGCGAGATCACGTATTCTTACGATTCAGTGTGACAAATGCTGGAGCCGTCGGCATTGCGAATGACGTTTTTATTTCGGCGACTTCCAGCATGGTCTTGAATGACACCGCCCGTCGTTGCGAATCCTTTGTGCGATCAGCCGGAGGGACGTTAGGACACCACTAGTCTACCCGGTCGACGGGTTTGTGTACATTCGTTCATCTTCTCGTGGTTTACGGTGTGCGAATGTATCTTCATCATCCAATGTAGACGATGAATGGGAGACAGATGGGATGGGAAAGCCTCTGCAAACTACCGGCGTAATGTGTACGTGTAAGAGGACAGCTGCCTCAGCAGGGATCTGGGCAATATGGGTTGTCAATGGATTCACTCCACACGCTATAGGCGAAGGCTTAAAAATAATACATTTGTTAGCCGCTCTAAACAATTCCGTAGATCATAGTTTCGTCTGAATATAATAAGAGAATAAATAAGAGTATTGAAAGTATTTTGGTATACGAGGCTAGCCGAACTGAAGCCGAGTCATGTCAGTAATGACCATAAACAGGAGTAGCCACAAGTTACATTATCGCTTCTTCCTACGACGTCTAACAGTCGTAGAGCGTGGTCGGGCTAGAACAGGAGCTACCCCAGGCTATAATAATTGCATAGGTAGAGTTACCAATCACCGTACGCATACGCACCGCATACGCACGCACACGCATGCACGCACACATGCATTTATATAATTATCACTATTATATGCGGTAAATTCTCATACTCTCATGTCGTGGCAATCTTTCTACCGTGTATGATCAAATATACACCCCATAACTCTATCACTTGAACGGCGGATGTACCCAATTAATGCAATGGCGTAATTCAAAAAAAAGAGGAAATTTGGGTAAATTGATTAGATAACCGAGTGTATTTAAGGAATTGCCTCTAATAATATCAAGGAGGTCAACTCTGTAACAATAAGTTGATGTTTTTCGCGAGGTCGGCCCAGTCGTGTCGGCAGCTACTATTTAGTATCTCCTAACATAGTACCACCTAACATAACCTAGGTCACCTTTCTAGTAAAAACTGCGTCAACTTCAAACATGTATACGCCAGGGCGTTACAGCGTCCGCGTCAAAAATTAATTAAAAATTCTTAGTTGCATACATAAGCATACACTTTATTCATGCTAAATGGCCACAGATTCAAGGCTTTACTCGAAACTTGTCAGCAACATGATGCAAATTTCCAGCAAGTTGTCGGACCCACACAAACACAGCGGACCGGTCACCGTGGCTATACGTCAATTGAGATTATTTACTCCTGGTACCACCTATATGTAAGGGTCCTACTGTGTCCGCATCAGGGTCCTGCCCTGTCTGCACCAGGGTGGTATCGCGCCCGCGTCAGGGTAAGATGTGGAAGCCAGCGTCGGTATTTCCTAGAGTAGGTAACACGCGCTCTACACAGCTGGCGCCGCCACACACGTGCCGCTATCTAATTCCACCTGCGCACACGCTACGTATTGTTTGTTAAACAATGCGACAGGAAATGCCAGGGGTCCGTGCGGTTTGACCCGGCACAGTCAGGGAGAAAGTAACGGACACACAAAGGGCAGAGACCTAGTTTCGCAGCTGTTGTCACTGGCCGTGTGTACACGTAAGCGATTAGAGGACACAACAGTACGATGATCACGCCACGAGTGGTACGCTTAGCACACAGTTTATGATAGCAGCGAATACAGGGGCTCTCTGTACGTACGTGCCTTCGGGCGGGCGTTCGCGTGCGTGCGTGCGTGTGTGCTCGCGTGGATGTGTGTGCACGCGTGAGTGGACCGATGTGTGTGTGCGTGCGAACGTGTGTGGACGCGCGTTTGTGTGCGTGCGTGCGTGCGAACAATTCACAGGTAAAGCAACAGTCAATACAACTTCTCTACAAACGTTGTGAGCGAGGTATAATCATTTTGAATAGTACCTACCAGAAGCGACTGGTGAACTCATTACTTACACTTGTTAAGAAGTATAATGGCGGACAATGAACGCCGTACAATGACCACTGATACGTGTGTGTGGTTCCTACTGGTCATTCGAACACCAGCAGCTGCATCCGAGTTCAAACATTGACCCTATCCCCCACTATAGCAAGCTATAGTTAGTTACACACGCGACGACTACAACCACTAAAGTTCTAAACCGTATCACTCTCCTATTCAACCAAATTTTATAGTGATCTCATTCATTTATAATCCCGCGTAAATTATTCCTCCGATAAAAGAAAACTGAGGCGGTTGAGAAACACGCAATTCTCTCTCTCTCTCTCTCTCTCTCTCTCTCTCTCTCTCTTTCTCTCTCGCGCGTCACTCTACTGCCGTAAATCGCTTGCTATAGACTCCAGTCTACGCCATCTTCCTGCCTGCCGTCGGGTATTCGACTACTCGCCGACTTCGGAGTCAGTCTGGACTTGTATTATATAAACGGAGTGGCATCAGCTCCGTGATATAACAACGGGTGGAGGTGAATGGGGTGAAACTACGGGGGAGATACGCATCGTCGCGTAATGCACACTCGATAGATGGAACCCTCGCGTCAGTTTGCCGCATCGCGTGCGCCGCACCACGTAATCGGTGAGACATCTATGGCCCCTGATGTAGATTCACATCTGACGCGCAGTATCAACCGCCATTTGACACTGTCTCATTGCACGTCATGTAAACTAAGCATGCGCATCCAATAGTTGCGGATTACCTCCGATATACGGATAGGTCTATTGTTGATTGAGAATTAATAATTTTGTCCTACTGACAATATTTTATAATAACTTGTAAAGACCAATTTTGATAAATATTTGACCTAGTGTATTAACCATAGGTCACTTCACTCACTACGCGGACACCGGGCGTTAGTCTGGCGGACTAACTGTTCTGTTTAGACATATTTTAGGCCTCTTCCTTGTGTATGGATTATGTGAGGATATTCCTTATTATGTGGACGTACCAGGCACTATAGTTGCCTGGACACCTGTCACCGCGAGGTGAATGTCTAATCGACAACCCCTGAAACTAAGGCACCAGCTGTCACCAGGCGGCGCTGTATGTACCGTATGACCAGCGATCGATATAGGGTGATGGTATCAAGAGCTAATAATACCTAAGAGGTATTATTAGCTCTTGATGGTATGCGTATGTACCCCGCCCCACCACAGAGAGACCCCCGGCGTGCGACATTCTTTCTGTCCACGTGTAAATATTAGTATAAATAACGGAGGGGCATTAAACGCCTTCCAAGAAGTTCCCCGCGTAGCGAGAGATGGCAGTCATGGTATTCGACGAACACGGAGAGGCGAGGATTATTGCATTCATCTATAAGGTGACAGTATCGACAACGATACGGCCTTTTTATCATACTTTTTATGATATCTTATTAATTTCGTTAACCGCTATCCAGATAATTGCCACACAAGAATGTCATGACACGATATAATGGTTTTCAGTTCCTAGTTCCATCCAGTTACCAGGAATTCAAGACGTAACTCTATAAAAAATACTCCACGACTGGTGCATGGTGATGGATCTATTTAAACAGGTTAAAAGTTGATTCTCAGCACAGCTGGTAGAACGGTTGATAGAACGTTGAGAAATTGCTCGACTCGTAGATTTTTCAACAAAAAGTTGATAGTGTAAACCCAGCTTTACGCTGTCAGACTAGGATCAAACAAGAGAAATCAGTGAGCAGACACGCTAATTGATTTGTGTCCGTTCATCGAAGCTCGTGCTCCAGCTCTTGCGGCGCAGGACTGCCCTCTAATCATTAGTTGGCTACAGACTAGACACGATAATATAACAACACGCTGAAAATATTATGAGCCTCCGCAGAAGTCCCGTGACCTTTCGCCTTGACGTGCGGAATCGTCTAGTCAAGTTATGTCGACGAGCCACTAATGACATGATGTAATAGCTACTCCCAACCCCACACTCCCCCTCGCCACAGACACTTCCGGTCCGGCCACATCCGGATTATCGATTGTTTGTGTCTCGCTTCCGGGCAGAAGGTGACCGACGAGTTCACACCCGAGTTCACTTCGACTCTGTGTAGGCAGGTGGCGCTGTTACGCAAACCGACATCGTATTAGTCACGATCGACAAACCCAACACTCATCGTTATCACTGCATAGATGACCGAGAATGTACGAGCACTGATGCAGCGGTAATATTGGCATAATCACATTCGTGTATACAATAATACACTCACACAACATGTGTGCACGCGCGAACATGCAGACTTGTAAGTTGTGATGAAAGTTACCACACATGCACGCACTCACGTACACACGAGTATATTGTCAAGAGCTAATAATACCTATTATACTAGTATTTTTAGCTCTTGATATTGTGTATTTGACCATATATTCTTAATAATTTAATTACGTGCGCGCCCATACACCGGGAGTTTACGTAAGAACTATCCGTTACTAGGTGCTTATGTAAGAAACATACATAACTGAGAGTTTACGTAAGATCTATACATTATGGGGAGCTTATGTAAGGCGTGTAGGAGTAACACTATTACTATTAGCTAATGAACGCCGGACAGCTACGAATTGGCCGTAGCCACGGATCGTAAAGACGCTGAATATTTTAGATGAGTTTTTTCACGTACGTCGTGTAGTTGCCAGCAATCGCTGTTGTGGCTCACAGCAAGCAACACGTCGTAGCAGAAACTAACGTATGAGCCAGCATGAAACTAATTACTCTCATTACTAATTAGTACTACAATCAATACCATCAGATCAATGACTGACCAGTATAATAATTTCCATTTCGATCACTAATATTTGTTGATTGATCTTGCCATGATCCAGATAATGTCATAATCAACAGGTAATCAATAGTTGAGATTGCATTAAAATTCTGCCCACTGTATCAATCCACCACCCACGAAATGTATCAACTTCGTCACTCTAGCAGGTAATCGCTAATTACAACTGTAATATATTCGGACACCAATGTCTGTAGCAGGTCTCGTTAACACCTTACGCATTACCTGTACAGTGAGTCGTACAGGTATGCTATACAGCTCTGTGCGCGGTTAGTCACGATAGTAGATATGCTCCCTCTCGCATCTTCTTATTCAAGTTATTGATGTAAAATATTAAAACCGTACGCGTGCCGTTAAATATTCATCGCAATCACCTGCTGTAGAGCTTTGCGCAGATCAGAGAGAAAGACAGAGAGAGAGAGAGAGAGAGAGAGAGAGAGAGAGAAGAGAGAAGAGAGAGAGAGAGAGAGCGACGAGAGAGAGAGAGAGAGAGAGAGAGAGAGAGAGAGAGAGAGAGAGAGAGAGAGAGAGAGAGAGAGAGAGAGAGAGAGAGAGAGAGAGAGAGAGAGAGAGAGAGACGAGAGAGAGAGA